>NC_092522.1:50932160-51232160 GCF_037038585.1 Patagioenas fasciata
TTTCAGCTTGAAGATATACAAGACTACTGAAATACTATTTCATATTGTACACTAAAGCAATGAGGTTTTGCATTAGAACAATCCAATCGTGTATGTTCTTATGTGTCAGGGAGATGTGGCTGTTGTACAGCAAGGCTTTGAAAGGTTACATCTCAGCACTAATTTGGGAGAGGATGGCTACAGAGAAATATTAAGGGCTGCAAAAAGATGACTGAGTTTAATGGGGTCCTTAATGAACTATCACAAGATGAACCCTGCAGAAATTTTGCATTCTCAAGATTGAGAGAGGTTTGGGCCTTCTTTCTCTGGAACAACATTTATTTAACACAATTTTTTATTTTAATCCCTGGGTCCTGTCTACACTATATAGCACTCAGTTGTTGAAAACCATCAAGAACTGTGTGAAAAAGAACGAATTGAAGGACACATGCATAAAAGTTCTCCTAAGAACATCCCTTCCTAAAATGTGTTGAAATCTACAGCTAAGGTTTTCATTTTCATACACTTCTTTTACTCCTCTTTTCTCAATTTCTAGATTAACTTTGTCCTTACAGCACTAGAGAGAAGAACTCAGCTTTGGTGTCACCAGCCATTTTGCCCAGAGGCCCACTTAGTTTTACACAGCCTGGCTTGATGCTTTTTGACACATCTAGATGAACAGAGATGTGAAGATCATCCTCTGCCCTAGACACATAAAATCTTTGTGGCTATGTGTGTATTAAAAAGCTATTATAAAAACAGCTAGGGCTTATCCTCTGGCTCACCACTCCCGTACTTCCAAAAAAAAGAGCAGCCTCATCCAACCTGATTATTGCTAATTATTGCTGGCCTGTGCTTGGTCCTGACTGTTCCTAGCTATGTCCCAGGAAATGTTCTAACAATATCACATCATAGAACATGAAGGCTCAGAGACTGGGCCCATCCTTGCCTACGCCTGTTTGCAGTATCCTGTGTGTTCCTTCTTAAGAACAGAAAGTACATTTGATGGAAATCAAAATGTTATCAACCCTAAATGATGGCAACTGCTACGTGGATGTAGTCATACAATTTAGAGAACTTTGTGGTGTCCAACTAAAAATTTAAATATATTTGGGGTTAGTGTTAGGGGGTTGGTTGTTTATTTTCTTCGGGTTTTTAAAGATATCTGTGGAGATTAGAGGAAAAAAATATCCTCACATATTGTTTAGTTCCTCTGGAAACAAAATACTTTTACTTCTGGGTGCACGCAGTGAAAGCTAAAGATACAAGCTGCAAGGAAACTAAAATACTGCTTGCAGAATAGGTGTGCTCTCCCTTCCTTATACAGCTGTAGTTAAGGAGACTTAGGTTCATCTTTCTTTTTTCTGTGATCAAGAGCAGCAATATTTTTAAACTAAGGCTTGTCACGCACTAGAAGATTGCCTTTAGCCTAGGCTGATGAAGCTATTCCACTTATATACAACATAGATATGTTTTGTTTAGGTCATGGTGACTGTGAATGACTGTGTTCTGGTTGTTAGGATAGCCTTTGCTGTTAGGAAGGCACAGTCTGAAGTCTCTGTTCTGGTGGATATTCTAAATTTTAAAATGGTTATTTTCACAACTCTAAGTCATTTAAGAATGGATTACTAGCAATCTTTCAATGCAAAAAGCTTGCTTTTGCATGAAATTACTTTTCTGGTTTGAATATATTTCTCATCCCAATTTCATCTGAAGCTAGAACCTGCAGTGAAAACTCTCCTGCTTTCTGTCTTAGAGACCACTTCTCTTCACTTGCCTGGTCACACAACATTCGAGAAGTCATTGGAGCATTTGCTCATGTAAGAAACACTTTGGGTTTACTGCAGTGGGTAAGCAAGAGTTGTGTCAAGCCCAGGATAAAGGGGCCCAGCTGACACGTTATCAGCATGGTGTGCAATTTGGCAGGTGGTCCCAAATCATTTCTTGCACCAGGATTCCTGTCTGCTACTCTACATCACTGAATTAAACATATAAGTAGCTGCCTTTAATGCAGTGCAGCAGTGGTCAACATGGGCAGTCAACAGCATAAGGAAACAGCTCTTTGTAGACCACTTCCAGCACATGGACCATGGTTTGGGAACCACTGAACTAGCCAACAGTTACAAAGGGCTCTGAAGCGGTAATTGCTATGTCAGTGCTAAGTAGTATTATTATTTTGCTAGCTAGAAAACCCCAAAAGATAATGATATGATACACAATACATCACACTACACTGGAAGACATGCTTGTCCTTGGGTTTAGTTACAGTTTTGTGAAATCGGAAATGGAGGGCAGCCATTTTTTCCACCGTCTATAAAATGTAAACAGGAGAAAGAGGGTTCAGATCTAACACACAGCTGATAGAAAAACAAACAAGAAAATGTCAAGGGAAAGAATGCTTGTTATCTGGCCAAGACTTCGATTCTACTGACCCTAGCTTGTACTCCAGCAGCACAGGACCTGGAGCATCCCCCACTCCCTCACATGCAGATCTACTTGCAGAGAACAACCATGCTTGGGAAACACAGAATCTCTGCTCACATGGTTGCTCCTCACACTGGAGACAGTGACCTTCTCATTTACTAGCATATACTGGTGAAGACATTTTTTCCAATTAAGTTAATAACTTCTGGATCTTTAGTTGCTGCACGTATTTTCTGGTCCCGAGAAGATTCCTGTACTGCTAGGCTTCACACCTTAACCCTCCCCTGAATTACGTGAAACGTGAATGGTCTACAATGCCTACTTTGCAAAGAAGGGATATCATCACAGAAGCAAAGCCCAGATTTTCAAACTGGATTAGGCATTTCATTCATTTCTGGATTCCAGCAGGTGTTAGGTGCTAAGATATCTCTGAAACTTTGGTGAAGAGCTTGTGATCACACAGTAAGCTACTGGGACCATTTGGAATAGTTACCAGGTTTTCTAAATCCAGATTGACCAATCTAAGCAGTGGGATATGTTCATTGTTCCCAGATTCTCATCTTTTAAATTCATATTAATAAGATTTTATTTGTGAACAATAAGGCCAAGGAACTACTGGTTTTGAAGTTTGACAGCAATGATTTTACTGTAGTCACAGAGCTGCATGCCCCAATGCTATAAGGAATAAACAAAAAAAGGTATGACTTGTGATGAAACTATTAGTGTTGGTTCTCTGTGGATATGCAGGGCAATATCAGAAATGCTGGTTAAACGCTCTTTGTATACTGCACCCTTCCCTTAAGCACTAACCTCTAATAACATATCACAAGACAACAAGTCAGCATAGGGATGTCTGATAATCAGTTATTTTGTGGGCTGTGGATGGTCTTGCTGAAAGTGGGTCCAATCCCACACAGGCAATGCTAATCCTTGCAAATACAGTCAGAATCTATTTGAAGATAAGGGCAGGAACAGTCAGTACCAGTTCAGATTTTTATGGTTATTTAAATACCCAACAAAGAATGTGTAATTCGCATCCTGCAATTACTCTCACATGAATGGAACTCAGTAATAATGCCTCATTCTTAAAGGATATTTTCCACCAGTGCATCCTGAGTGGCTCTACAAAGGAACACACATATCTTCATGTTTTTTACAAGGTGGGAAACTAACATACACAGAGATGCAATAGTACAAAATGAAAAGACAGTAGTCTAGACAGGAGTAAATCCCAGGCAACCTGAGCCTGATATGCTCTTCTCCAGTGCATTGGGGAAGCTTTGAAGAGCCATGCAAGGGTGGAGTCATGGCTTCGGCCTTCAAATCTACCATAAAACAATGTACTCATAATCATTTCATTCTGTACATCATGCGGCCTCATTTATATCACCAGGAATTGCTTTTCAATCAGCATCTGTGAATGTATTTTACCTTTTGTATTTTTCTTTTTTTTTTTTTTCAAAATCTGTCTGTGGAAGAAAACAACATTTACAGTTACAGAGACACCAAAAGTGAAGAGACCTGAGTTATGCCTTCCCTTACTCTTAGGTCCTGATTCTTCCCACATATGAATAAGCTCATACATGAGGAGTCACAAGTACTTTATTAGGGTGTTTCATACTTCAAGCTAAGTCAGTGTATAAATGAGGAATATTATTCTTATACCTCTGCTTATAACAGCATTCAAGTATTTCTGAAGTGACTCAGAAAGTTAGGGGTATAAGTTCTACTGGAATTTGGAAGCTGTGCTCATTAACACTTTTCTGCCATTTGTGTGTATAAAAGCCAGTCATGATTGAGTACAAGGTGGAAGAGTGTGAATCATTCATTGGAATTACATTATTTTGGGTGAGTAGCACAGATATGTTTTGTTTTGTCAAAGAGGTACTAAATAATGACTTCTTAAAACCACATTCCCATTCCCTGCCCCACCTCAATGTCATTAGGATTTTTTCCAATTGTCATTGTAATGTCTGAATGCTCAGTCTGGCTAAAAAAATTCATTTAGTCTTGGCTAGGCGTTTCAATGGGAGTTGGGTGGCTCAGACTACAGAGAAAATCTAAGCTCTTATTAAAGTATTTAAATTGTAATCTTTTCTAGAACGCATTAGCTCTGACCCATTTCCCATGAAACCGGGATGAAGAGTCAGCTTTGTCTGGCATATTTGCAGCAAAACCTAGTCATCCCGTGTCTCTTCTCTACCCACTATTGCAGATACAATTTTTTAGTAATGGACATCCTTCCACATCTGGTTGCATCTGTATTAGTTACATGGGTCAATTCATCCCACTCACAGCTGTCAGTTCACTCACCCCACTTCTCCTCTAGCCCTTCCCATACCACATAACCCCAGCCAGAGGTTATTGATATATCAAACCTGCTCCCCTGAGTTGTTTCAAAGAGGAGTGACCTTTCAAAGAAAATGAACAATTCTGGTATAGGAGAGGTACGTAGCTGTTCTTCACTAGTCCCTGACTGAAACCAGACACAGGGCATTTACAGTCATGCAGTCAGAACAACTGTGGAGTAATGGACTGGAGGCAGCAATTATTTGACCCAGACAGAGTCAGCTGCAAGACACCTTTCCCTTGAGACTTCACTAGCCTGGTTGTCTATGTATCTCAGATGTATATAGTTTATGCACATGTAGTTTAGAGACTTATATGTGTATCTTATATGTATATATAAGATATATATGTGTGTGTATATAGATATATACACATATAAAAAAAATATGGATATTAATGTTTTTCAGTACACCAGTCAAGAGAGTTAGCCACAACAGAACTGTCTTTGCTTGATCAAAGGAAAAAAAAAATTGAAAGAACTCACAATTGCCAGACAAAATAGAAAATCTTTTCAGAAGACAACACACGTGTAAGCCCCCAAATAAAAGGGTGTGTTGCCAGGAAAAACTGCCTTTGAGCCAACATAAAAATGACAACAACATGCTGAAACCAGTAAGAAAACAAATAGAGTGAGAGTAAAAGAAAGACTCTTAAAACTCAGAAAGTATAAGGGTGCAAATAGAACTGACAAGATAACTGCTGAATAATTCAAAGGTAAAACTTTTAAAAAACTGCACATCTTTTTTCATTAGTTCAGTAACCTCTCTTTTCATGCACTTTTACAAAACATGCAGAACTGAAACTGGCTCCCTAAGTAACATGAATATTATCAGCTGCAGGCAGTATTTTAGGAAGATACAGATAAAGGACAAAGCTGAAATCAGATTCACTATCATCATCTCTGCAGGCTGAAGGTAGCTACTGCATGGGACTTCATAAGAGTAACCTTGCAGTGAGCTTTGAAAAAAGGGTAGCCAATGTTTAAAGCTCATGCTTGAAGGGGTCCATTGCAAAATGGGGGAAGTTCTTTCAAGTCCACTGGGCTCGTACTTAGTTGGGCACTGCAGACATCTCTCTGCAGGTATCTGAGCTCCAGTCCCTACAGATACTGAGGAACTGGTCTCGTAGCAGGGGAAAAAGTGGCAATGTTGGCAAAGAAATTAAGAGAACTTCTTATCATGGTGTGCTCCCTTCTCTTCACAGACAGGCTTCAGAGAGTTTGCTAAGCATCCTTAATTGTATGCTAACCTGACCAACATGCTCAGGCCTGCAAGATCCTGTATGATCTTTGAGGGTGTGTTTAAGCCTCTCCCTGCACAGACTATGAGTCTGGCCAAGGCCACGCTGACCTATCCCTGAGGGGCCACACAGATGCTCAAAAGGGGTGCAAAAATACTGAGGGAATCTCCTGGAGGCACAGAGACTCAAGGGAAAAATATATTCCTCAGGCACAAGTCAGCAGCTGCTGTCTATCCCCATAGAGCCTTGAGCTCCAGCAAGACTTTTGCAGAATTTCTGTCTTCTTCAATGCTAAAGAAAACACCAGTTCCCAAAGAAAATGAGGAAAAAGCTGTTGAAACTCCCCACACACAAGAATACAAGGTTTGGCACTTATCTTTAGTCTGAAGAACTGTGTCCTTATCTAAAACTCTTCTGAGGGTTCTAACCCTTTGGGTCTGCACAACTGGTCTGGAAAGCTCATTATCTGTATTTTCATGAAAGTCTCAGGGAATCTTGCTTCTCTCAGGACTGCATATAGCATGATGTTTCCTCATAAAACTCATCTTGCATGTGTCAAGTGCCTCCACACCTCCACAGCTGCTATTGGTTTGGGGCAAAATTACTAGGGAAGAGGCAAAGGAAAACTTCAGTTTCCAATCTGAATTATCTCCCCTCAAAATCCAAACTTCCCATAGCCTTCAGCCATTCAGTCATTTGTTAAGCACAACTTGTTTCTATCAATGCTTAGTTCATCCAGGTTATTGCTGTTTTCTGGTGTTTGTTTGTTTGTTTGGTTGGTTTTGGTTGTTTGGTTTTGGTTTGTTTGTTTTTTTTTTTTCACAGACTGGTTTAGACTCTCTCTTTCTCTTAACCATACAAGACTCTTTTCCCTCATGTTTTGTTTGGCAAGTGGTGTGGAAATCTTACACCCCCAGCTGCTTCTGAGCAAGCCTCCAGGATAGGTTGTCATTGCCACTGGTATTTAAATGTCCGTGGCAAGTAGTATGGCAATAGTCGAGAGAAAGTAAATACTTAATTTGACATAAACTTTACTCCAGGAATGTGCTTGAAATTCTGGTACCTCCTAAATGCCTGTGTTTGTGCCCTGCTAGATGAAGGCCCTGCAGAATTCTTTATTTTCCTTGGAGTCATATATAGGAGGGATGTGTGGCTCATAGGCTGATCCAGGTTTGTTTTCCAAAGTTAACTACATGTCATTTGGAATATATTATTCAAAAAATCACTAGTCAAAGAAAGAGAGCCTGAGAATGATTAAATACTCTAAATAAAAGACAAATAATGTGGGAAGCTACCACCAGTCTAAATTTTACAATCCATTGCATTTCATGTCGACTGATTTAATTAAAGAACTTGTCTGCAGCTAGTTCCATACAGAAAATGTGATGTGTTTCATTATTTATTTGCTCATTGGTGTGGTTTCTTTGTTTTGATTTTTTGTTTTGTTTAATTTTCTTCTGTACCCCCAGCCCACTGAAGGCAAAGGGTGATGTTCAAAAGGCTGTTTATATTAAAAGACAACAACAAAGCAACAGACCAAAACCACAGTCCTGTGCTCATCTATAGCTAACAGTTAATAATAGATAAACAAGGTCTAATAAAATAAAAGCCTACATGGCCACTTGCCTGAAACACAGAACGAGTCAGATTTGGGGGTTTGGAAAATCTGAGTTGTTTATTCTTCAGAGCACACCTCTGGAGCTAATATAGTTACTAAGGAAGGAAACTCACAGACCACTTTTTGTAAAGAAGGTTGTCCCACGGGATTCCTGAATCAGCCACGTAAAAGCAGACCCGACTACCAAGCATACAAAAAAGCAGCTATATAATTCTGTTAAAGGATTTTGCATTTACTCTTAAGTAAAAAAAAAAAAATATTTTCAGAAGTGGATAATTGTTGTCTTAATTACAAGTAACTATTCTGTTAAAATAAATTAAAGGTGAAATATATGAAGGTTAGAGTCTCCAGGCCAATGTAATCTCTTCAGTCTGGATTTCTGCAAAATACATAATATTTTCAGAAGAGAAGCCTGGGAGTTGGCCTACATAAAGTTGAATACTGATTTAGCTAAATCAGTCTAGAGTTTGTATGATAACATCTCAAAAAGATATTGTGTAATAACTTATTCTGGAATAATTTCCATCAGAAATGCTATTCAAAAATAAAAGCCTCTTTATTCCACAATCATTTGGATATTGTTGAAGTGGAGGGTTCTGGTTGCATTCTTCAGTACCAAAAAACAATTAAAAACCTTAATTTGTAACGTGCGAGAGCTGTGAGTAGAGAGAAGTGGTTTATTGCTGAAGATCCAAAACAGATTGCAAACATCATTCTTGATTTGCTTGTTAAAAATTAATTGTCTATAAAAATATCACAATCATTAAAAATCTGTTATATTTTAATAGCTGTGGCTACTTGGAATTGATATTGAGATGCAAACATGCACTTCTCAGTCTTTAACACTGAGCCTAAATTTCTTCACTTCTATCATATAGAATTATCACAAGAGAGACACAGAGGTACACTTGCATAACAGGGAGCAGTTTAAACTGTCTCCATCAACACAATTAAACTGGTTCTGGAGCTGTGCATAAGGATGGTTGATGCTGTGTTAGGAAATACGTGATCTATTCTCACTGTTCCTGACTGACTCTTGCTACTTCCACTGACTTGTTCTTCAACCTTGGACTTCATATCTAAGTCTTTGTGTTTCATAAATATGTACTTAACGGTATGAAGTGGTTTAATATTGCTATAGGAAAGATATTGCACTAGGACAATGTAGTCCCTATTATAAAAACTTCTCTTAGTAATAGCTCAACCAAATGTCCTGAGAGGACTATCATTTTTTCTTATTATTATAGAGCGGTGTTGGGAGGGAGCAAAGTGTTTTTTAGCCCCGCTTATTGCAGCATTTCTGTTTCAATGGTACCTTGAAACAAAACAAAAGTGGCTGTGAGCCCAGGGATAAATGAAGCCAGACACAGACCATGGACAGTAGGTCAAGTTGTGTCAAAGACCTGATAATAATAAATGCAGGAGAGAAGGAAGATGATTTAACCTGACGTAAACCACTTAACAGTCTAAGGCTAGGCATATGTACATCTGTCTCCGCAATGTGAACCATTGGGACCCATGTCCACATCACCTCTATCCACAGTTTCCTGTTACTGATGTGTTTACAGGGATAGTTTGTGAATGATACAAACCACCATAGAAATTAGAGAGGAAAGAAGAATAAGGACATGCCCTGTCCTTCACCACCAGTTAATGTTTCCACTATCATTTTATGGAGGTACTATCTTTCTTTTAATGCACTTCTTCTTCCAGGTATATGTGTCAAGGAACAGATTTTTGCAGACAACAATGTGTTGAATTCATTGAAAAGTGATGATGTGTAATTCTGAGTCTGTATTTAAAACTGGAAGTTTTGGAACAAAGGTACACTCAGTCTGCCCTCGTGCCCCAAGTCTTCATTTGTCTTTGTAGTCATAAAATATAAGCCAAAACGACCACTGCCATCTTTTGCAGTGGCATCAGATCTATCCAGGGAAATTGTAATGTATTAATATAATCGCAGTAAAAGATTGGAATATATTGTGCTGGAAAACTACCAGGTGAAGACAGGAAGGGAGTAACTGAAAGGAAGAAAGAGAGGCATATCTTATGTCCCATTCAGTGTATCATGATAAAAAGTAATAATGAGAGATGAATATAGTTAATCTATTATTAATCTCTAAGAAGATATGCCACTTATAGAAATAAGAAGAAAGCAAACATTCTTTGGACAAAAAAACCTAATTTTTACTCTATTGAAACCAATAGCAAAACTCTCATTGTCTTCCATGGGCTTGCATTTCATTCAAAGCACTCTTCCAAGTCTGCTAATGTATGAAACACTTGGGCATGCAAAGAATGCTGAATTAGTAGTCTGTCTTTTAGTATTATAAAACTTAGAGTCTTGCTGAAAGTAGAAGACCAGTAGGATCAGAGAAAATGGCAAGTAATTTGGGGGGAATGACTGGCTAGAGGCAAATGAGGAGAAGGCAAAGTCAAAGATGAATATTTAGTTATGATTTATTACAATATCATAAGTAGATAAGCAACTCGTGATGATGGAAACATAGTGACTGGCATTACATAAAGTCTTCGCTGGGAACAAAAATGTCAAGTGTGTGGTCAAGTGAGCTATTACTGTAAGTGTTAGAAGTCACCACCTACAGTATCTGTTGTTGATGATTTAAAACCAATTTATCCATGGTGCTTCTTCCATTATACCAGACTAGAAAAATGCCAAAGTGACATTTCTCAGATGGCCCCAGCAGAAGCAAGCTTTGCCATATATGCAATCACCAGGCTCCAGATTAGAAGGTGAAGAGGGTGGTGCAAGTTGTTGGGAACCACATAAAAAATTCTGGCAAAGCCCATCAGTTTTAAAAGTGGAGTGGGTTTATATCATCTGCAGGCATCAAAATGCAATCAGATCTTTTCTGAGTCATTTATCTTGATATATTTCTTTAACAGCTCATAAACACTAGCCTGTACCTGTGCATCCTCTATGGAGAGCAGATTTGGGGATGAGGAAGAGAAGTACAATGAATGCACCTGACTAAATCACAAAAATTTTGGGGATCAGAGAGGTGGTTGTGATGGCGATGTCACAGTTCCCAAACTAAGGGGGAATTCTGCCTCTCACTGTGTCTCAACCAGAGTCAAGTTTGCTAAAACAGTCAGGTCTATTTTGCGTAAACTCGCAGTGCTGGCACAGTTTCCTTAATTCTGGATGAAATTTCCCCAGGAAATTTCACTCATGTGGACAAGATCCCAAAACACAAAGGTCACAATGAAGTACCCTCTGAAAATTTAACATTGAGCAAAGGAAGGGACAATAAAGATAAAACACTCCAAACACTCCAATTTGTCCTAAATGTATCCAAGCATGGCTTTTGTGGTCTTCTTTTTTTGTTTGACTTTGTTTTGGGATCTTGCTTTGTTTTGATTGTTTGTTTTGTTGGGGGTTTTGTTTGGTTGGTTGGATTTTTGTTTTGTGGTTTTGTTTGGGTTTTTTTTTTGGAGACGGTTGGGGGAGGGAGCTATGGAACACCATATATTATCTGACCAGAAAAGACCGACTACAACTCAAGTGACAAGTAAAAAGATTCTAACCATAGTAGCTGCTGGGATGAACTAAGAACCTGTCTTCCCTAATTTTTTTTTTCATGGTTACTACTGATGGTTCAGCTCCTCTGACAGGAGCTCTGTAACACATATAATGCCATGTTACACTGTAAGCAACATTATCTCGATATGTTCAGAGGAAACAAGAATAGAAGGGATGTTAAAGTTCCAGCCTCAACTGGTGCTGCATCTACATTAGCACACTAATGGCAACACAGAGATGGGAAAGAGAAAGAATTATTGGCATAAAAAGTCCTTTGTTTACAGAAACCCTTGCAGAGTTCTGCAGTGATGACTTAGATGTTGTTATGGAGACAAAGTCAGCAATGCCATTCTGGAACTGGACCATATACCAATAGGCAATAATTTGCAGAAGCTGGAAACTGAGGGTGGAATTAGATATATTTGTTCAGGGGAAAAAAAAAATCTCAGCAGCCCCCATAAGTTTAAATCTAACAATCTAAAAGATTAAGAAAAAGATTCATAGAATAGTAGAAAAGAGGCTAAAGGGGAACATGAGATGATGTTTGCTCCATCCCCTTGCCCAGGTGAGAATCACTCTTGGTTGATTCTTGTCTACAACATGTACAGTCTGCTCTTTAAGACCCTAAGCATCAGCCCCTCCTGCAATCTTTAGCACTTCACTGTCCCTACTACTGGAGAGGTTTTTTTGTGGTCTCAAACTTGAACCTTTTCTGCTACAGTTCAAGCTCATAATTTCTGTTCCTTTCCTTGGTGGAAGACAAGAGCAATGCTTTCCTCCACAACAACATTTATAAGTGTGTGAACACCATTACAGTGTTCCCTTCAGTCTTTTCTAGTCTCACAGACACTAAATATACACAACTCTATCAACTTTGCAGTCAATTTATAATCTAATTACGTTCGTTTCTTAAGCTAAGTAATTTCGGGCACTACACTGATACTGTATGTAAGGGTTTTTTCCGATGGTTTTACATTACTTTTTCCCCATAGAAAAACAGTACAAGAATAACAACTCCCCCTTTTCTTGTAGTCTGAAAGACCCATACATTCAAAAGAGAGAAATGACTGATTATTCACTAAAAAAAACCCAAACAAACAAAAAAAAACCCACAAAGTTCAGCTGACTCAGTAAGTACTGTTGAGATGTTGAAACAGGGGTAAGACTCTAAAAGACTTCTACATCATTTAATTGTTTCAAGTGGGCTTTAAACAGTGACTTCCCAGGTCTCTCATGCACAAGCCTGGAGAGTTGCAGCCCTGTTGCACCCAAGCCTGCCTGTGAGGCAATGGGCAGACTGATCCCTGCCAGGCACAGCAGATGGAGGTGTCCTTCCATGCCCCTTTGACAGTTCAGGATAGAAATGCCTGAGGCAACAGCATGAAATTTTGAACTTTGCAGCAGAGCAGTCTCTGGGCCATGGGAGAACCATGCTGGCACTGTGGTATTTAAACTGTCTGGGTCTCATATGCTACTAAAATCTCCGTTTCAGGACCTGAAGAACCTATTTTTCAAAAACCTGCTTTCTCCCTTGAGGTCCATATGTACCAGCATAGCAGAACAAGTATGTATGTGGCTTTTTACACAATTTTGTGATGCTGTTTCAAGCATCCTCATTCTCAGGTCTTTGCAGGCTGCTTTTGCCACAGATCTGTTTCCATTTAGAAGCAAACATGGAACAACCCAGGTTGGAATGAACCTCAAAGGATCATCTGGTCTAACCTTTAAACAACACTTCCTATTATTCCCTTTACCATTTACCAGTATTTATCTGCCATTTCACAAGTTGTCAAATGATTATGCAAATCCTAAAAACTCCCAAAACAAATTCTGAAGCTTTTGTGGCATTTTAAAAGAGATGTAAACCAGTTGTGAAAGATTTATGGTAACATGACTATCTACCACCATGCAAAAGGCAGTGACAATTCCAACTTTACTGATTGCTGCAGAAAGACTGTCCAAAAACATTTCAAGTCCTCCAGCTCCTGTCCCATTAACCCAGTTGGCAGTCTGTTAACACAGCATTCAGCTGAAGAACAAATTCTGGCAAGTGCCATTGCCTTTGCTATAGAACAGCAATTGTGCTTACCAGCTCTCAGAAATACTTGGCTTTATAAACAACTGTTACAGTAAATGACTATAACTTCTCTATCTGAGTTTGGGCAGAAATTCACACAAAATGTGCCATCTCATATGACAGGTCAGAGCCCTACATCTTAACGGAGAGGCCTTCATTTGGAAAAAGTCTTTTCTGCTGTACCCTGGCGAGGGTCACCTTGTAATGAAGTAGTCAAGATGAAGCTCTTCTGTTAATCTTCCCAACCCTATTTCTGTCCAAGTTTCCACCAGACCTTCTGCAGCCAGCAGATAATAGCTGTTGCTTGTTTTCCTTGTTTGAACTCTTCCAACGAAGCACACAGCAGAGGTGACCATGTCTTTACTTGACACCTAAGGGAAAATGGTGTTAATAGGTCTTTTGTGTTAATTTAGGGTTTTATGAACTGATACCCTGGTCAAGACCATATCTGAACATGTCTAAAGTTCAGGTTAAAGCTCAAAAATGAGCCAAGAGATGCACAGAAATTTACTTGGATTTGGTTGACTGGAGGTAACAGCCCATATAGACTTGCTACCAAGATAACAGATTTAATAATATTTTTTATTTATTTCTGATGCAAAGAAGGCCTGATTTAGGCTGAATGGAAATCAAGTTTAAACTGAAGCAGGACAAGAGATCCACACATTGTGAGACCATGAAACACCAAAAGGCCATGTGGTCTGACAGGACTTAGAAGTTTTCAACAGCAAAACTGTATCTTCTAGAAAAGCCACCAAGGATGCACTTGAATACTACAAATACAGAATATTCTACTTCCTTGGGTTGTACTGGAGCTGATCACCCTCTCTATTAAAACATACATTTTATTTCTCCATGTCAGCATCCTAAAGAGCTGTGACAGTAGTCCTCCATGTCCTTGCCCACTCTATGGGACTCCCCTAGCACTGCCCAGAGCCCAGGACTTCATGTGAGCCCCTGGAGCTGTCAGCCCCTGTCCCAGCGATTCTGCAGCAGGGCCGTGCTCGAGCTTGCATCAACCCTGTCCTGCCTAGCCACAGGCCCATGTCCCAGCCCATCCTCAGCCAGTCTCCATCCCCAGAGTGGTGTCCAGCTCCCTGTGCTAGGCTTGCCCCAGTGCCCCGGTTGCCCTGCTCTTCTTTGGGGTGGTTTGGGCCCTGCCTGCACATCCTGTCCTGACTGATCCCCATAGGCAACCTGTTCAGGTCCCTGACAATGGCAGATTCAAGAGAGTAGTACTGGGCACTTTTACCCCAGGGAGATTTGTCATGCTAGTGAAATTGCTTCTCTGTCTTCTGTTTGATTATCTAAGGATATTGTACTGTTTACTTTACCCCTTGCAAGGTAATTTTATGAGCATTCAGCTCAAACTCTTCTCTGCACCTTCTCCAGTTCTGAACAGCCTTTTCAAACTGTCCATACCCAAGTACATCCCTGCTTTCCTACAGAGTGTATCTATATCATAAACAGAGATAATATTACCTCTCTGGTCATCTTCACAGGTAAGAAGCCAAAGGCCTCTTTGGAAATGGTTTAACCCAAAAGCTCACATTTATATGTTAGACCGATGTAATAAATCCCCACCTGGGCATTCATGTATGCTTGAGTAATGTGGTTTGAAAGCCATATTGTTACTTTAAAAAGTGCATTTTGCTTTGGAGACAAGGTCCAGACATCCCTTTTTAAGTCCCTTTTATTCTGATGATGCCTTTGTTAAGTTTAATGGTGATGTCCTGAGGCTCCTAAACCTGGCAAACATGAACAGCTTTTCATCTTCATAAAAACGAACTGAGATCTTTCACTGAGTTTTCCATTGTTTATCAGCCCTAGTAAATATTTGTGGGTGTCTCTATTTGTAAAGTATCTCATATTTGCAATGGAGCCTTTCCAAAAAAGAGAGAGGAAAAAAATGGGGGGAAATATCTGGAATGCCACTGGTAGCAGCAGCCAGTGCAGTGAATGCCAAAGCCACTGTAGCATTTTCTGTGATGGGTCCATTGCATCTTCCTATCCCATTCACATTGTCTTTTCTGTGTCAAAGACAACATTACCAATTTAAAAAAAAAAAAAAAAAAAATTGAAGACAGGGCTGACTAAGGTTAACTTCTGAAAGAGTTTAAAATAGTCAAGAAACAGATAGACAATCCTGACTAGTAGCTGTAGTAGATACTGTTTAAAGAAAGGCTCAGAGCTATTTTTTCTTGGTCATAACCTTCCTATCACACAGTAGCAAGACCTGAGCTGTTTCAAGAACATGTTCTTGTTTAGCATGGAGATTCCTGAGTATGCCATTCATAGTACTCCAGTCTCTGATGGGGATTTGAAAGCACTGACATTTCCTTCACTGAGAAAATATCCAAATATTCAAATCTGTGCTCATTTCTAGGGCATTTTAAATATAAAGATGCTATAGGTGAAAAGAGTCAAAAAAAAGTGTCACTCAAAGCTTTGATGTTCAGTTTGAGCAAAAAAATCCATAGTAAATCTGAATATTTTTGTTGTAAAATGTCATCCTGATGTATTACTTTTGATGTTTCAGTTACTTTCATCATTACTGACTAGATTAGGTCACCCAGAGCACAAAGTGGTATACGTCATACAGCATCCATCCTTCATGCTGAAGCCCTCGGGTTGTTCAGAGAAGAGCAAAGTACCTGAAGCAGAACAACTATGTAGCCACAACTCCGGATCTGATATTGCTGCATATTTGTTAATAGAAAGTTATTTTTTCTTGGCAAATAGATACTTTTGCGTTTCTCTTTTGTCTGTGAAAATTCATGCGCCGTTTCTTTTTTTTTTTTATTCCTACCTATAAGATGGCTCCAATGGGGGCCTCACAAGACATTATAAAGCTAAATCAGTTATGCTAAACATCTTAAAACTTGATTAGTTAAATTATCCTCACTAAAATTTGTTTTAAGTCATTTTAATAAAAAATAATCCCACTTATGGAAAGCAAAACGGCTAAAACAAAACCAAATAATGCACTAGAAAGACCTCCCAAGAGGCAAGAATAGAAAACATTATTACTTTGTTCCTCTTAATCTTCTGTCACTCAACAAAACCCCCATGTTGTGTTGTCCACCACCGGTTCATGCTGTAAGTATTAGCACACCACTGCTACCGTCTGCTTTATAGTTCAAGTGTTTTAGGGTTATGCTACAGACTGAAAAGTCTTATTTTGTTCTTCCTCATATTGTTGAAGTTGGATTCAGTGTATTTTTACAAGGTGGAAGTGTTGTTTTCAACTTGCTTTTACTGAATAAAAAGTAGGACATCCATGTGAAAAAAAAAAAAAAAAAAAAAACAAAGCCAAAAAAACAACCCAGTACTTAAACAACATTGCAGGTGTCAATCCCCATGCACTCAGAATTAATAACTATCGTGTCCTGATCATGGGACCAAACCATGTCCTTTTGTACACATATACATAATGACATGGTGTTACATGACAACACACGTCGTTTCTTGTAAATCTGGTTTCCTCCAGTGTACAGACAGCATGTCAGAGAAGAACTTACTAGAAATGTATATGTATATTAAATGATATGTTTCTATAATATATAAATATTTATATTTTAAAGCACTGCTCTGGAACTCACAGGAATTTGATTCTCTTTCTGGAACTCCCACAAATGTCCTGTTCAGTAAGGCTGTAATAATGCCAGTGTTTGAAGATGTCAGAGTAACAGGTTGCATACCAACCTCAGCCACAGTATTTCATGGGTTTTGCAGTCTGTACATGGTAGTAATGGTTGGCATTTTTGCATGATTTTGGGGAAGGTGGGAAGGAGCGAGGGAGGGATGTTGGGAGACAGAACTTTGGCAATAGGTGTGCAAACTCGAATTCAGGATGAAAAACATGAGAAACCCAAAGTACCACTGTAGGTCAAAATGGGAATAAAACATATGCATCTTAGTCATTCTGTCTCTTTTCTATTTATGAAGCAAATCTAAGTCTCACCTCTAGCTGCATACTCTGTCTACTTGGGAATATAAACAATTGTCAAAATTCATGTTGGCTTAATGTATTTTCATTGCTTATGATGAAATGAGTCCTTTTAAAGAAGCCTAGGTAATTCTGTCCTTGTTCATTATGTTCTCCTCCAACCTCTTTCACAAGATGATAATATTTGTATTAGAACAGTTGTCATTCTTGAGTTTTTCATTACTCCCCCTGAGATAGCTGTCAGTGCAAATCACCAAAATCATGTAGTAGAAACTGCGTTGCTGTTCTCCAAGATATCCCAAGTTACCAGCATGTGGTTCTCATCTGGAAAGACCAAGAAGGAGCAGTGTTCTCATCATAGCTCCAAACAACAACATTTACTTGAAACTGAAGAGCACAGTGAGAAGTAATGTCCTTAGGAATATATTTTCCGTTTTAAGCCAAAATCGGTACAAAAATATGCATTCATTTGGCACCTCCAGTGCCTGCCAAGATATAGAGATAGGTGTCCTATGTGGCCTCAATTAATTGAAGAAATAGAACTGAAAATGGGATATTTGCATCTGAGCATCATGATATCAGATTGAATCCACATCCTGATTGAAACTGAAGGGTATTTAATGGTTGATAAATTCTAAAGCATTATTGAAGTTTAATATTTTCCAGGCTGCTGCAACACAAAGCAACATTAAAACTACACTAGTATAATTTTCTTACCTACAGCCATGAAGCCACTTACAACCTTCCCTGGTGTCTAACATTGACAATAAAATCATAATTAATTTTATCATTTCAATACATTTGATTATTTCTATTTGACTTTATTGGTTATACGTAGGCATCAGTCATAATTTTGAAATCTCCACAACGCTACTGTTTAGTATAAATGTTAATTGTCTCTTCTACAGAATATCATATGTACAAGTTTTATGTGCCTAATCCTTTTATAGAATAACAAGAATGCATGGTCTGTGTTAAAAGGATCTTATTGGCCAGCTTCTGCATCTGAAAGATTCAGGTCCCAGACCTGTCTTGGTTTCCTTCTAACTTATAGAATTCAGAAAGCAGAAATGATCTGACAAAGTAGACAGAGGAGTTTATATCATAGGTAGCTTACTCTTACTATAAAAAATCAGTGTGTGTGAAGTATCTTAAGGAAGTTTGGCTAAATAGGAGGAAGTATAGATCAGAACAGAAATCATGGGACCACTGGAATGTGTGAAAGAGATGGTCTTGCTGGACATATTATGATTTCCTGATAGCAGAAGACATTAGTGGA
The DNA here is from genome assembly GCF_037038585.1 of Patagioenas fasciata. Lineage (NCBI taxonomy): Eukaryota > Metazoa > Chordata > Aves > Columbiformes > Columbidae > Patagioenas > Patagioenas fasciata. Next base: position 50,950,619 of record NC_092522.1, read on the forward strand.
GTAAAACTAAAGATTTATAATAAGTGGCAAACAGTTCAGCTTCTTATGAAAAACAGTACTCCTGTCCAGATGTGGAAGTAGAAGCAAGCCATATTACTTTTTAAAAGAGTCAAGTTTTTTGCTTAAAAAATGTGGAAACTCAAAAAAGTCTAACTTTTGCAGTTTTTGTTTCTGAGTAGATGTGTTCTTCCGCACTAAAATTAAGCTCAGATTTGATAAAATCTTAAAAAAAATCTGCCTTGAATGTAAAAGTATTTTTTTCTTTTTTCCTTTCTTAAAGAAATTTCTCCCAATTGATCCAAATAAATAAAAAAGAGCTTTAAAAATCTGTTTTTTTCCTATATCAGAAAATCGTTTCCCATGTTGCTTGTCTTGTTCCATGTTTTTATTTCAATTTGGGTAATTTGATTATTCTGAAAAGGAAAGACTTTTGGCTTTCACAGAGATCAGAGTTTGAAGTGACCATGTTGTTATTTTTCTTAGCGATATCGTTGATTACTCAACTGATTAATCCCTTTTGTCACCGGTACAGTTTATTTCCCAGGACCATAGCTTGAGATGAGAAGCCACAGAAAATCATATGTGCTTTATGACAGCAGGTGGGAAATCCATTTTTCTTCTGTGGAATTCCCAAAAGCAGTGTTAAAAAATAGTTCCCCAAAGCTTGCCTGAATGTGCTGAGGAAGGATGCAGATTCAAGGACACCCCACTCAACTGAGATTGTCTCATCAACCACCCAGAGTTTGAACTGCAGACACAGGCTTGTAGAGGAGTATGGGGAGTTAGGCACAGACAATGGAAACAAGACAGGTGGTGCAAATTCAAGTATATCTGTAGATATTCCACCTACCCAGTGTCTGAATCAACTAAACCAAACCTATAAACACTGCAGAACAGCTGTACAAGAAATCAATGGATTTGATTATAAGAAAGTTGGCTAACATGATGTCCATCTGAAAGAAGGGCCAGAAGGAGGATTCAGGGAACTACAGACCTGTCAGTTTAACCTTGGTGCTAGGGAAGGTCACGGAGCAGACCATCCTGAGTGACATCACAGGGCACATACAAGAAAACAATGCAATCAGGCCCAGTCAACATGGCTTTATAAAAGACAGGTCCTGTTTGACCAATCTGATCTACTTCTATGACAAGGTGACCCACCTAGTAGATGAGGGAAAGGCTGTGGATGTTGTGTACTTAGACTTCAGTAAGGCCTTTGACACCGTATCTCATAGCATCCTCCTGGAGGATGCATCCTTCTGGTAGCTCATGGCCTGGATGGGTGTACTCTTTGATGGATAAAGAACTGGCTGAATGACTGGGCCCAAAGAGTTGTGGTGACTGGAGCCAAAACCAATTGATGGCCCGTCAAGAGTGGTGTTCCCCAGGGCTCAGTATTGGGGCCAGTTCTGTTTAATCTCTTTATCGATGATCTCGATGAGAAGATTGAGTGCACCCTTAGTAAGTTTGCAGATGACACCGAATTGGGTGGGAGTGTTGATCTGCTGGAGGGTAGGAAGGCCATACATAGGGATCTGGACCGACTGGATCATTGGGCTGAGGCCAATTGTATGAGGTTTAACAAGGCCAAGTGCTGGGTCCTTCACTTGAGTCACAACAACCCCAGGCAGCGCTACAGGCTCGGGAAGGAGTGGCAGGAAAGGTGCCTGGTGGAAAAGCATCTGGGGATGTTGATTGACAACTGGCTGAATATGAGCCAGAAGTGTGCCCAGGTGGTCAAAAAGGCCAACAGAATCTTGGCTTGTATCAGCATAGTGTGACCAGCAGAACTAGAGAAGTGATTGTGCCACTGTACTCAGCACTGGTGAGGCCCCACCTTGAATACTGTGTTCAGTTTTGGGTCCTTCATCATAAGAAAGACATTGGAATACTAGAGAGAGTGCAGAGAAGGGTGACAAAGCTGATGAGGGACCTGGAGCACAAGTCTTAAGAGGAGTGGTTGAGGGAACTGAGGCTGTTTAGCCTGGAGAAAAGGAGGCTGAGGAGAGACCTTATTGTTCTCTGCAACTACCTGAAAGGAGGTTGTAGCATGGAGGGTGTTGGTCTCTTCTTCCAAGTAGCAAGTGATAGGACAAGAGGAAATGGCCTCAAGTTACCCCAGGAGAGGTTTAGATTGGATATTAGGAAAAAAATTCTTCATGGAAAGGGTTGTGAAGCAGTGGAACAGGATGCCCAGGGAAGTGGTGGAGTCACCATCCCTGGAGGTGTTCAAAAGGCGTTTAGACAAGTTTCTTAGAGACGTGGTTTAGTGCTAGAGTTAGGTTATGGTTGGACTCGATGAACCTGAGGGTCTCTTCCAACCTAAATGATTCTATGATTCTATGGTTCTAAAGTCCAGAATCTTTACCTTTAGATGGATTTGGTACCATATTTATTGGTCATTCAGATCATTTTGCTGTTCACTAATGTTATAAACTATGATGAACATGCTAATAAAACATGTTTTTATTACTGAATTTTCTCTCAGTGTCTTAATGCAATGTACAGTCATGACTTTTTTATGTTTTTGACACTCTGTGAGACATTATGAATGCAGATATCCCGATGGCAAACAAGGATGGGCATGGTAGGCATCTTCAGGTTTCTAGGCAGGTATTCAGAGGAGAAATCTTTGCAGAAGGAGGAAGAAGTACACGTAGCTAATTACAGTAATCATAAAAAACAAAACCTCCGCATAGGTTCCACTGGGAGGTAGAATAGGATGGGGTGGGAGTGGTGGTAGAGATTTCTGCCAGATGTGGAAAGCAGAGGGAGGACAATACTGGCTCATTGTACGATGCCTGTTTTCCTCCTACCAGTTTTGAATGATTGCCAGGGAAAGAGTATACTCAAGAATACCTCTCCCTTGAGTGCCTTTGTTCCTAAAAAGTATGAAATATAGGCAGGAGGGCTTGGCTATACCTTCAAAATGTGAAGCAAAACTAGTCAAAAAGCTTGAGCGTAATCTTTTCTGCTAGTAAAGGGGAATATGTCCAACAGTTCTCATGAAAAATTGTCTAGTTATTTTGTTTTGAGGTTTCCAGCAAAAAGACAAAATATCAAATTAGGTCTCAAGGACTGCAAAAGCAAAACTTTATATATATATATACACATATATATATATATATATATGTATACATATATATATAAAATTTATTTTCTTCCCTGGTAAAATGTTTGAGGTGTTTTTTTCACAATCTTTTACTTTAGTTTTTTCTCTATTGTGATTCCTTCTTTCTTTTGTTCTAATAGTTAAAACAGCAAAAGGAAAATAATCCAGTTTCATGACAGAAAGCCTTTTCGTATCACCTCCACTTCCAAAAATCTTCACATTAGAAAATAATGCTCCATTTTATCATTATAACATTTCAAGCAGAGAACAACTCCCTCAGAAGGCAATGCTCTGACCAGAACAAGAAGAGCCAGATTATCTGACCCTTCCTAATATGTAGAGAGCCCTCACAGGCTACTGGTGCTGTTGTGTTGTGTTGCCTTGAAGAAGGGACAAGGAAAGTGACTGCAGCCTTTTCCTTCTCTCACACTCGTGCGATCCATGGTGCAGAGCTAAGTTAAGCATCTTCAAAGAGAAAAGATTCAGACAGAGGGACCATAAATCTATCTGAAATTGTTCTCGAGGTGGTAGATTGTTAGAATATTGGCACACCCTTGTGTTTGGCTTTGTTTAACAGCTTGTCATTCTACAAAAAAAAATAAATCAGGCCTTTAATTTAGACACTAACTTTATGCCTTGCAGTTTCAATAATTTCATCCAAGATGTTTAAAATGTACCCATTACTTTTGTAGAACACATAATCAGATACTACTAATAACAATACTACCTAATTAGTTTTTGTTTTGGCTAGAGCATATTTCTCCAGTCCTAATGATTATAATAAAATATAATGTGTCAATTGTTGCACAAGAAAATAATTAAAGAACTTCAATACTATAATAGAATTCTGTTCCTGCTTAGATATATTACTTATTTGGACACAAGTTTGTAGAGTTGGAATTCAATGTCATCACAACTAAACTAAACTTGCCATAACTTCAGCAGAGATATCTTTGCAAGTGACTGGCTTTTCTTCTTATAAGAACAAATATGCAGCAATGTCTCGGTCATACTTAAAAGTCTGGATTCAACTCCCTACAGGTCTGGTTTCTATGATTGTTGTATCAAGCTCGAGTTTGACTGTAGAGAAAAATGTCAGGTTCTGTGCTATATGAAAATCATAGGTCTCTGATTAGACTGGATCTCTGTTCCTCATATAAGTATATTGTATCTCCATAGTAACATAACAATTCTTGGCAGATTAATAATAATAATAATAACAACAAGAACAATAATAAACCACACTGTGCATGAAGCCCTGTCTAAATGTGTCCTGGGAGAAGATCTGGTAGTTAAGAGCAAACACATGACAAAAAAAGAGTACCATCAGTACAATACCAATCCAGCTGGCATATTTATTTGAGAAAATGTGGTGTTCTTTGTAGCACAAACTCCAGAACAGTTAATTTATTGTATTAAAAAAAAAAAAGCCTTAACAGATTCCAAACAGAACAGAAACAGAAGAATTAGGGCAACAGTTCAACACAAGGCATGGAAAGAAATTATGGAGATCTTGGAAAGAATCCTTTTGTTCATCATCTTTCTGTCTCAACAGAAGAAAGAAATTTCTTGAAACTTATTTTTGCTAGGAAAGTATAATTGTACTGTGGTCTCCATAGGCTGATTATGGTTTCAAATTAATTTTCATGTGTGTACTGCTCCCTAAGCAAATCTATGTATAGGAATTAAGCAAACCACATACAAAATCTGTTAATTGGAATTTGTCCAAGAATTAAGGTAATATTTGCTAGCTCCACTTAATTATTGAAATGTAATAAACATGAGCAGGTTGGAAGTTAAAGTGGACAAAAGAAAACCAGGCTTCCATTTCATGGTGTCAGACTTACCTTTTGAGCAAATTCCATACCTACTTATTCTTTGCTTCTGTACAGAATGTAGCTGTTCTTCTCACTGAATTCTGCTGAGGTCCTGCAGGGCTTAACTTGTTTCAATATGCATTCAAATTTTCTGATGGTATTGCAGAATGTCCTGTATTAAACTTGCTTTGGAAGTCCACTTAAAAATATACTCTCAGTTTACGTGAACTCAACTGCCTTAAGACTGAGCAAAATTTGGAAGTGAGGTGGACCCACCTCTCAGCAAACTCCAGTTAAATTGTGCCAGTTAATGTCATGTCTGAATTTGGTCTACTGTCGACAGAGACCTTCAGTACACTTGGCTAATTATATTACAAAATTGTAAGAACAGAATTTTGTGTGTAATGCAGAACAAACTCACCCTTTCCATATTAGGGGATAATGAACCATGCCACCAAATTTTGTTTGAGCTCTGGCTACTTAACACAGGTAAACAGGTCTTGCTATTAATTACTTCTGGTTCTCCCTTTCCTCTGGATTAAGCTCATTGCCCTGTTACTCTTAAACCTGTCAGCTTTGTGCAACAAGTTGCCCTTAGTGTTCAGTGATGGAATGAAGCTTGGAAAACTAAAAGATGGAAAAATAGTGATTTATTTGTAGCAAGAAAACCACCATTAGGCAACTCAGGCACTAAAGTAAGTTTATTCCAAAGTGTTATAAAATATTCTCAGCTTTGGAGCCCAAATTGTCCTTGTCCAGGTGACAAATTTCATACCATGAATTGACTTACAATTGCTGCTTCTGTCTAGCCTCCTTTCTTTCTCTAGCAAAGTATATTCTCACATAGTCCTTACTGAAGGGACAAACATAAAGTGTAGATGTTGTCATTTAAGAGAAATATCTAATTTCTTTGGGGAGGCTTCTCTCTCCACTGGAATGGGTGTGTTGTTAGAATGGACACCAGGCATAGGATCTATTCTTAGCAGTTAGGGAGGGCTGATATTTCTTCATCACAAATTGAATTTGATATAGAAGAGTGATCAGGCACTCTAATTAAAACTAAAGCAACCTAGCCAGTAGGAAGGGCTTATCTGTATGGTTGAATTCTGCTGCCTTCCAGTGAGTAGAAGACAATGAATCATTTCAAGTGAAAAAGTTTCTCATGTCACTGGCTCAGTACCTTTAAACGAAAGTGGCATTGGATGAATGTTTCTTAAAACTTAGTTGAGCAGATTCCCTTCGCTCTGGTTTGACAAACATCTTGTAGGCTATTTGGAAAGGCAATTGTGGCTGCAACATTCTGGAAATACCGTTATAGTCTAAATGTTCATTGATTTTTCAGGTCTGTGTGATGGTAGGAAAACTCTTTCATTTCCACTAACCTAACAAGCTGCTTGTGAGGTGCTGTAACTGAAGCACAACAACGTCACATTCAGGCTACTCCCTGATGGGTTCATTCCATAATTAACACAGGCAGGATTAGAAGTGAGATCTCACTCCCACTGAAAACAGAGAGAAATCATTTTCTCTACTGAGCAAGATGATTATCACAAGATTAAAGCACTTAGCATACAAGCTGAAACTCACTTCTCTACATGGCCAGGTGGAAAAGATACGTTTAAGTACTAATTAAAGCCTTATGAATTCTCATGAGACTGAGGTTGTTCATTTATCTCCTGTCAGTCCTGAAATCCTTAAGTTTCAGACAAAGAATTATTCTGACCCTCCTGGGTGTAACACAGCATAACTTTGTAGATGTGAACATAAAATTTGGCTCCATGAAAGTTAGATATCTGATGCTTCTCAAATATAGTTCTTCGCAGTATGACAGTAACAACATAATGCTGTTGAGGTGGCTAAAGCCTCTCCAAGGAAATCTTGTGCTGCCAGGGGATGTGAACGGGATATTCCATCAAACAGCTGGATATAAGGATGTCGCTTCAGATTATGTATGTACAAAATACACATCTGGGATACATTTATCCTTGGAGATTTAACACCAAAGAAACATATAATAGTGACAGCAGTTTCTCTGTTTTTAAACACTAAAAAAAAAAACTAAACCAAACAAAACCAAACCAAACCAGAAAAAAAAAAAAACCACAACAAACATGAAGGCTCCAAAATAACTGTGCAATAAGTTCGAAAAGTTTCCAGTTGCATTGAACAAACGAAGGAACATGTTATTAACCTAAACTGATCACCTTATGTCAGGTGATGAGGAGGAAAAACAGAAGTACAGAAAAGAAACTGTTTTATTTTTCTTTTTTAGATGAAAAGTAAGACATTGTATGTTAATATCGGTTAGGAAAAAAATTTAGCCACTTGAACAGTATATGAATACTTCTAGTCAAAGACCAATAAAAAAGCTTTTCTTTAGAACAACACATTTCTTCCAGAGTTGCTAAGTAATCATTGCAAACACCTCTGAAATTCTGATGTTTTAAAATAATAAGATCCTAAGCAGCTTGAACAGACTGAATTCTGAAGAACTGCTGTTTTGTTTTCTACCTACAGCACTAACAACTGTAAGCTCAGATATCATGCACAAGCCAACTCTCATTTAATAGTCCTGTTTGGGAAATGATGCTTAATATTAATAAATGAAACAATAATCTAAACCACAACAGACCTCTGGTTTCATTTTACACAATAAAAATCCTTTGTGAGCTAGTGGTAGTTCATTTTATAGGCACTGGGACAGCAGCGGGGCGACAGATGCTTCATCTGGAGGAAAGCTTTGAAAGATGCTTTTATCAGCACTCTCAGGCTAGCTGAGCTTTGATATTTTGCTATAGTATCAATCAGTGAATGTGAGTTATGCTTTGTGGTGCTAGGTACCACCAGAAGAGACCTGATATTTTAAAGAGTACTCAGTCATGCCTTTTGTAGAAATAGTTAGTAAAACTTGAGCCTCACTGCATGTCTTTAGGTAGTTGTCTTAAGGTGTCTAAGTTCAAACATTTTAGTTACTTCCTATGAATTGTTAGCCAGATTTCCTGAGCAAGTATGATGTGTTTATTTGAATTCCTAATAACTTTAGAACTTCTCAGGCAATTGCAGGACAAAGGAATGAGGATCTTTAGGATATTGTTTCCGCAAGTCTCTTAAAATTTATATCTTATTAGATACAAGGAAGTTCAAATACACCTGTCAGAGCATCAAAAATCAGACCCTATCCACTGGTCATAGAAATACTGACTTTTTCTGTAAGTGTCCTTCCAGTACATACCTGTTCTACATCTATTTACATAAATAGCTTTATGAAACTTGTTTAATCTTCTGCATAAAATGTCAGGACATCTTTGTATTCCTAGCAAAGGCATAAACAAGTTAATGTAAGAAGTGAGATGAGATTTCCAGCTGGCCACACATGGATGAGTTCCAATGTGGGATCTTGACTGTTTCAATCTGCAAAGCCTTCCCAGAGTGTCTCACTCAGCAAGTGGTTTAGTTTGCTGAGTTGCCATGATGAGTAACTCTCAAAGGGTCCAGGACAGTCTCTCAAAGCTTTCATCCAAACACAGTTACATCTCATTGCACAAAGGTAGAAGAAATTAGAAGCAAACCTAAGATTCACAATATTGGTCAAAACAAGAATGACTAGTATTTGTTTCCCTCCCTTATAGCTTTTAGCTAACATGAAAAAAAAAGTGCCACTGGGCTTTGATAACAACCAAATGGCACAATATTGTGAAATTTTTTAATCTTTATTTACTTTAAAGAAAGGATTAAACAAACATTAAATCTAAAGTAGCATGCCTTATGTAAAACATTGGAGGCAATATTTCCCTCTGGAAATCTAACAGCAGTAAAGTTTGGCAGATCCAAGTCCTACAAATTAATCTCACCTCTAATTAAAAGTTATGCTGAAGAGATCATTTTAAATGTCACATTAATGGCACTTTACCTTTCCTCCTCTGTATTACATAGGTTTATTCTGAAATTCACAAGCTATGAAAGCCAAGAAGAACCACATAATCCACAGTCTGAATTCCTGTCACAGGGATCAACACAGACCCTCGCTCAGTCACTGCTGCTCCAGGCTCTTCATTCTGGCTGTCAGGGAATATCTACAGCGATACACTAACGGTGATTTTATAAGCGAAATTCTATCCCCACAAAAAAACATATGGAAAGTCTTCCCCATAGCTTGACTATATAATTACTACCTAAACATTTGTCTATGATGAACTTTAAGCAAATATGAAGAAATACAGAGGAACATGTTGATACTTGCTTTGCACATCTCTGTGTTCAGGATCTCCAGTGACGTTATTTGATGAAGTGGTCTGTCTCTAGGGCTCTGAGTAACTCTTCATTTCATTACATCTGACTAGAGATAGATTCAAAATGACATGCAAGCACACTGTAAGTGAGGCAATCAGCAGTGCTGCTACAGATACCAAAAGACAAATCAGCAAATATACCAGGCTGCATTATCAGTTAATTTGCAAACTGGGAGAAATCAGATTTTCCAATAGACCTCATAGCAGAATTGATTCTTTTCCAAGGTGCAAGAATAAGCATTAGCAGATGAAAATGAGCTGTAGTGGATTCATGAGTAGTATTATCCATCCTATCAGTATTCTCTGTCTACAGTGGTAGTCTCAAACTGTGATCTGCATCTACTTATGGTCCATGGACTGTTTCTAAGAAATCCATGAAATATAGTCAAGAAAGATCTACTGTCAGTAGCTCATTTTGACTCAAGCAGCAAAAGCACCTTCTTTGAAAAAACATAGAAGATTTGCAAACTGAAAAAGGTTAGGAACTACTATTTTAGGAGTCTGTTGTCTTGTTCCCTGCATTAGCAAATTAATAGGACAGTTGGCTCCTGAAAGAGAAGACAAGCTGAGACAAATGGAAGAGAAATTGATATATATATAACAGATTAACTTCAAATATACCTGCATAAAAGGATTATGAAATAATAGTATTTGCCCTAAGAATGTTACAATGATATTACATTTCTTTCATTATTTTTCTATGAAGAATGATACTGCCTGAATCCGTATTTGAGTAATGAATCTGGTGAAGCATATGGAATTGCTTACTATAAAGTCACCAAAGTATAACTGGCTGTCAAACCTGCGGGCACAAGGACACTAAACTGCATCCTAGGGAATCCTCTGTGGAGTGTTGGAAATATTGAATTTAACTATACTATATCCCATGCTTGGTGGCCGTAGTGACTATAGTAAGTGGGAGTATCTGTATGTTTGGAAATGTAGATTATAGCATTAAATTAGGAGGACAATAGATTAGCACTGTGGGTGTCAGTCCATTGCTCAGAGCAACAGAATTGGCAGGTGTAACTTCTAAACCTGCAAAGAAAATGCACTTTCACTGCGATGTCTGTGTTTCACTTGTCTTTTTCTATGTGTTGCTTACACTCATAAACCTTTTAAAAATAATTTGTAGTGTTTTGCACAACATCTCAGGTTTAAGCCCAGTTCACAACCTGGAAAGTTACCTAGAACCTGCTGCTATACCTCTTGTATTTTATTTGTTCCCAGAGAAAAAATGTAACCAAACACAAATCTCTTGTGTCTTATGTGCCTCTCACACAGACAAAACCAAAATTTGCTTCCAGGAAGCTGAGACGTAAGTTAATGACCCTTCATTTTTGTTTTTCTGTCTTCTGGCATCCAACACTCTTTATCCAACCTTAACAGAACCTCTGCATAGCTTTTCTGGGGACAGGTTTGCTATTTAACTAAATTAAAGTAGAAAACCATTATACACCAACCCATACTGATTTTTTTTTCTTCAGAATCAGTGCCCAAGGCTTTCTAGAACACATGTTTGTGGTGAAAACTGCAGATATGCCATGTTCCTGGAAACAGATGCAGGTATATATATATCGGGCTGTCAATGTTGTTCTGTAACTGGAAACAGATTCTCAGAAGACTTGTACAAGGATGGTGAAACTCAACAAGATATAAGCACTGTGGCTATATGCAGCAAGACAGATCTCATCCACTATTAGAAACAGTGGATAAACCTAATTTGCTGATTGACCCTTAAATTTTAAATTATGCACTTGCACCTAACTCAAATTTTTTGAGATCCTTTATTTTAAAACTTACAATTTGCTGACTTTTCACAATACACAGATCAGCATATTTTCCTTCTAATGATGGCCTAAATCATTATATCAGTAAAGAAGTCTGGATTACACATTAGGTACTTTGATCCTAGCTTCACCCATAAGAAAAAAATAAAATTAAATTTAAAAAAAATCTGGTTCATGAAACCTGCATTGCCTTGTTGTTGAAATCCCTATCTTGGCTTCACATATTCCTCAATTACTCAAAAAGTCAGTCAATAAGGACAGATATATTCCTTTGTATCTGGGGCCAAGTATGCCCTTTTCTGAGGTCTTAGCATGAATTAAAGTTGAACTAATGGTTGCCCAAACTCAGTGCTGGCAAGTGACCATCTCTCCTCCCAGCTCATGGAAGCCAGTCCTTGCACGCTTCTGTAATACAGAGTGGGTCCTATGTGTTTCATCTGTTTGTTCATGTCCATACTTATTAAACCTGATGGAAAGTCTGCTCTGAGCCTGGCACTGTCTGTAGGGGCAGCTCATGTTTGGGCTTGTCCCGGACTCTTGCTTAGTGTCTGAGCCCACAAAGTCATGATCTGAAGCGATGGCGCTGGAGCCCTGCTTTGAAATGCGCCCAAGCAACACATTTAAGCCTGGCACCTAATCAGATGTGCGTTTAGCAGTCTAGCAGCAGTCCTGACTGGTTTTTAAGGCAAAGAGCATAAGGAGGAACTCCACAGTGAATGGAGTATCACAAATGAGTAACAACCTAGCTGCAGTGAAGGCAGAAGTGGAGGAATAGCAGCACTTTGCAAGCAGTTCAGCTCACAGCATGCACCCGTTGCACTGTCAGCCTCTGGTTCCAGGGAACTGGGCATACTCACATTTCAGAGCATTTCTGTGTTCTCTCACAGGAACGAGATATGATAAAGTGATGCTACCATTCCCACCTCAAATCTGGTTTATTTTTGATGTTCACACTGTAGTCATTAGAGTCACAGACTCCGGTCTTGAACACCGCCTTAGTGTTCCCAGGGAACAAGAGCACAGCTGGTCTGCACAGTGTTTTAGAGAAAGGTGAGGATCTTTATGTGGGAAAAGAAATCTGCCTGTGTGTTAGATTGTCTGAATAAACATAGGTTTTGCTATTAACCACAGCACTGTTTATTGGAGGCAATTTGCAAAGGATATTAGACAGAGGGCATTATCTTTATATGTAGAAACATCTGTACACATTTTCTTGTAGCAAATGTAACATTGCTATCTATTAAATGTTGGTCTTAAAAAACTGAGATGAAAGCCCACCAGAAGGCAAGCTTAAGAATAGCACAAAAAGGCTTTTTACAAGTTTCCACATGTAGTTTTGTCTTTGCACTTCCACCTGTATCATTTGTATTCCACTCCTTGCTTTCTTCGAAACCAAGGCTGTCAGCCATATCCAATTATCTCATAGTTTTGTGATATACTGCAACCACATGGGGGTTAGGACAGAAATAGTCAACTCCCCCATATTTATGGTCTACACTCAAGGAATGGGAGACTCTGTTGTGAAATCATGCACCATGACAGTGCCACATAGATCAGCACAAGATGAATTTTGCTCATGAAAATGTAAACTTTGTGATATAATACAATGAATTCCATGACAGAATTTAATTTTGCTTTTCCTAAAATAGATGGGGTATTCTTTTTACTTTCATTGTTTCTTATTTTAAAAAATAGTAACTAATAGAATTATGATGGAAGCCAAATATAATCTAAATGCATGAAGAGCAAAATGTGAAAATAACATCAGCAAAGCATTGTCACCAGTATCCTGATGCTGCATGAGATGTCCAGTTAGGTCCCTCTCAACTGTGTTTTCTATCATCCAGAAGAAAATTGACAATACTATTCAACACAGGGAGCAATCTGCACAAGTGTGGTGTTTCATGTGTGTGAAAGACTGTTTCATGTCCACTAAAAAGAAACCTCAAGACAATACAATAAAAAAGATACACTAACCATTGCAACCAGCTAACGTTGCTACAGTACCCATTACTGGCTTCTCCCCTGAGAAAAGGCCTATATACTAGCAATACAAACTAAAGCAAGACATATAATTGAAAATATTTCCGAAACTTACAGTTTTCTATGGCTCAGACCATAATGACCAATTTCTTAAGCAAAATGCATCAGAAGTGATATTGAAAATTAGAAGAAGAAAAAAGGGGGAAGGGACAAGCAGGAGATGTGATGACTGAGTCTCTAGGTCCGGTATTCATTCCTGTGTTTAGCTTATAGTTAAAAGCAACGTTTAGTGCTTCTGACTAAACAGCTGTGGCATTGGGACCATCTCTTCACAGAGATGCCTTGCTCATACTGGTGTCCTGATCCCTGTTTCTCACTGTGAAGAGGATGCTGAGCCCTGGGAAGTGGCATGTCACAGATTTCAGGAGATGATGAATCTTCCTTTATACTTTAAAAAGGTAAAATGGACCAGAAGCTCCAGAGTTTAAAACAATCTTTCTTCCATACACACACACCCCACCCATGTGCACTGCAAGCAACCAGTCAATCTGTATCAGTTGTCTTTTACAGCTGTACTGCCTGGCTTAATGTGAAAGCCTTCCAGCCAGAAATTGTCCTGAGAACCACAGTATGGACTGGCTGTACTGCTTACTGCCAGGATGTAGGTTCTGGGTAGTTAAAAGTCTCAGGGCTTTAAGCAGAACAGCAGGCACTGATTGTAAGACAGGTTGGCTGGGCACCTACAGGGTCAGCCTCCTCCTCTTCACCTGGTCCCTCACTCCCATTCTCCTCCAAGCTGTGCGTGGACATGTAGCAGATCTCTCCCTCTCTCCCAGCTGCACCCAGGTAAAGGCCCTTCCCAGCATCTCCTGACAGCCGTCCCAGCCTATGTCAGTTTGCTATTTAGGACAGCATGTGATGAAGTTGTTCTTTTACCTTCTCTACTGCACTGACGAAAATCTGATGTATGGGGCATTTCTTGTCATTAGCTATTTTCCAAGTCATTTTCCAGATGACTATTCAAGGCTAATGAGGTCAAATTTCTTTTCATCAAGTCATCACAACATTTATTACCTTGAAAATAGTTCTAGTCTGAACCTATGATATTTTCCATAGGCTCCAAAGGTTTCTTGAACATATTTCTTGCACTCTGTTTCTCTGTCTTTTTCTCTCACACAGATACAAATCTTTAGATTAAAGACTAAAGATTTTGAAAAGTATTTAAATAATTAGTTTTTAGCCACCCCAAGAGTGAACATAAAGGCAACCACAAAAAAAAAAAGACAAGAAGCCAGCACTCTCTTGCAATCCTTTGCAATCAATGCGTTGATTAAAGAAAATGTTAAACTGTAGGATATCAGCCAAGTCTGTAGAGGATTTATTGGAACAACAAATGAAATAATAATAATAAAAAATCTAATTATACTTTGCTTGCATCTTTACTGAATAAGAAATACAAAAGGAAATTTATCTTTGTTGTGGTTCAGATTTCCTCATCCTGCTCAAATCTGCTCTTAATTTACAAATATGTTGGTTTCTGCTTTCACATTTTCATTAGATGTTGCTTAAACTTCCTGGATCTAAAGGAAGCTTTGGGCTTGGCTATGACAACAAATGTCTCTTGGAACAAAGCACTGGAATCACTGGGATACAGAGGATCAAATTCAGACCTTATGCATGGGCAGGGAAGCAATCCATGGGCAGGGTGGATCTCTTGTATATGTCATAAAGTGATGCTATGTAACAGAGATGCTGTGCCCAGGAAGAGGAAATGTAGGTCTCCTGTTCACCTGTGTCCCTTCTGTTATTTTTCTTTCCTGAGTCACTCACACAGGTCATGCCCATGAAAGTCTTATGGGCAGTTCTGTTCCTTTGTCTTTAGCATTTCTATCCTTGGCTTGTTTCCTTTCTTCTTTCCTCTGTCATTCCTCCCTTTTTACCCTCTCCCATTTCTACCTGATACCTCTCCTTCCCTACTTCTTCTGTCTCTTTATCTGCTCCTCCTTCACTCCCACACAGAGCTCTGGCCACCCTCCTCATTTCCCCTGTGGTCTCTCCATGATCCTCCTTTCATTCTTCGCCTGTCTCTGTTCCTCTGCTTCATTTTTTCCTCTGTCACTTTTTGTTATTCTTTTTTAAGCTGCATATTCTTTTTTTTTTTTTCCACTTCAGCGCCTTATCCTTCATATATTTTGTCTTGCAGAATATTTCTTGAAACCTATATAAATGAGCAACAATAGAATTCAGACTCCTGGGATAACAGTAAGAGATGGGCTAGAGGACAAGCTTCCTCACTCAGTGCTGAGTGTTCAACAGAAAGAAATGCACTACAGACTGAGAGAAGCACACCTCCCATCTGCAGAGCATTAAAGACCTGATGTGTGCAGAAACTGCTCTGTCATATGGTGCTGAGCAGAAGTAGGATTTGTTAGGTGGGACTTAACCAAGCACATGCATCTGTTGAGGGGTCACAGTATTTCTCAAATCCTCCTTAGCTGAGATTCACATTGAGTCCCACTTGGTTAAAGCATGACATTCAGTTGCTCTGAGCACGGATTTGACGCATTAAGAAGTTTAGAGTTTGTCATTGATGGTATAGGGCAGGAGTTTTCATTGGATTACAGCCCACTAGGGTAAAAAAAAAAAAAAAAAAAAAAAAGAGCTATGGAGTAATATCCTGTAATTTCCAGTTTGTCTCATCGTGGTTTTTACTGTCTTCTTTGTTCTGGGTCTTGGTCCCACTGATATCCCAGTCTGCGATCTCAGAAAACTGAACCTAAGCTGTGGGTTCAGGAAGACTACCTGGGGAGCCGTACATCAACAGAGACAGAGCTGCTCCATATGTAGTGGTCAAAATGGGGTTTGGTAGACACCAGCCTTTGAGTGAAATGGCTAATAAAAGATAGAGATATGCTAGGATATTATTTTAGGTTTGAGGATGTTTGCATTCAGTCTCATGGAAGGCTTGTTCTGCAAGCTGGAAAAGTGCCCTGTGTATTTCTTCAGGTCACTAATTCACACTGCTTCAACTGTGCTGCATAAGCAAAATCTAGTATAAATACCCTTACCCATATTGTGGTTCCCCTGATGTCTAATGTGCATACAGTGCTAAATCCATTAGTTTATCAAACTCAAGTCCTGTTAAATGAAAATGTACCACTTCTTTGCCTCATACAAGGACAGCAAGGTACTCAAAGACTTTAAAATGACACTCAGATTAAACATTACAAATTAAAGTTGAGAACCCTGACTTCTTTCAAACATGTACGATTTTTTTTTAAAGTTGGGGGAAGTGCAAGAATGCTGCTACTTTTCACAACATCTGAGGATAAAATTGGTGTCAAAATGCTCTTTTTCAGTGTTGACACTTCATGCTTTTTAAATAAAAGAAAGGAAGTTTTGACATAAAAATAACCACTAAACCAAAAAATACTTTTAAAAGTGAAATTTCAGGGAAACTCTCAATCACATGAAATTGGTCAGTCGTGGTTTAGTGAAAAAACTGTTTCTCAATGGAAACTTCATTCACCAATATTTTTTTTTTCCCTGATTAACTATTTAGAACAGTGTCCTGGTTTTGTTAAAAACAAGACCAGTTCCTCTTTCAGTGAATTTTCCTTTCAACTAGGTTCTTCTAAGTACCTGCACTTTTCTGAATTTAGCTGTACGTTTTTTCAGACACTGCGCTCCAGAGTTGCTAACAGTAGCAATGGTATGCGGAAGAGGTCCAGGTTTAGACTTACTGCTATGACAGCTAAGGTTACTGATAAATTTTGTACATCCCATAAGTAAGAGGGGTGTATTTGCAAGGAGGGCTAAACAGAACAGGTGACTAAAATTGACCAAGTATTCCATCCCATAAATGTCATACACCCTATAAAAGTGGGAGATCATGAGGGTCTTGCTCTCTTCAACCATGGCCGGCATCTGAAGAGGACCCTGCCTGTTGTTCCGGTGATCTGAGGTCTACTTCCAGGCTCTGCATCCCTGAATTCAGTTCCAGTTTGCTGCAGAGTCCAGCCCAGGACATGAGGGTGCCTGCCCTGCAGCCACTGGAGTAACACCAGCTCCACGGTGGACAACGCTGCACCACCATGGGAAATTCAAGAGTGGTTCTATATATTTTTTATTATTTTCTTTATTTATTAGTAGCATTAGTAAAGCATTTTTAACTTTTCCAACTTTCAAGTCTCTCTCCCTTTTCCTCCTATTACCTTTCCTTAGCGGGGAGGGTGGGGGGTTAACAGAGAGCATCTGCCATTGTTTATTGTGACCTTGCAGTAAACAGTGACAAACAGATATAGGCATCTTCATGGATTTTCTTCAGGTACTGAGAGGGCTTTCTGTATCTTTATAAACTTTTATTTGTGATGTAATACAGAATTGCAGTCTTCCACCTACAATCTCATAGACTGTGCTAATCTTTTATGAAGTAAAAGTACTCATTTAGCCAAGAATGGATTCTATGCCTGTGCAAAGAAGAATTCTGTATTTGATAAGAAACAAGCAATCCTATGAACTGAATTGAAGTGTAAAGAGCGTCTCTAGGGAAAGGATGCTTCAGATGACTGTATTTTAGGGAAAAGATTGTTCACATCACAGAATTGACTCTCATTTCCCTATCTTCCCTTTCAATAGGCTTTGTATTTCAGCAGTAACAATAGTTAGAGGACAAAGTGTATGACAAAATAGGGAAGGTGAACCTAGGAAAGGCAAAATATTACATATATTTCTATTGCTAACCTAGAAAAAAAAACGACAGACTTTTCTTCCTGTCACCCTGCTAACTGAATGTTCTAGAGGAATGTGTTGTTCTGGATGCTTTCCACGTGAGATTTTGTTTAAAGAAAAAAAAAAACATAATATGCTTTTTAAACAAAGGGCATATTTTCACTTATAAAACTTGAACTGAAACAATTAAATGTGTCAAAGTGTGTTGTTTGTATCAGTAATTTACTATAAACATTCTAATATTTCAAACATAAATAAACTTAATTGGTTACTATTCAATGTCAAAGTAATTATTCCAAATGACATCAATTGGGCATCCTAAAGAAAACAAAAGTAATAAACCTTTCACGTTCTGCTTTAAAGATTCTTTCACAACAGTTTCTATAACCTAGTTATACAATATCGTGGTGTAAATTTTTAAAAGGGACAACTAAATTATCTTTTCTAGAGAAGACCTTAATTTATAATACTCCATCTTTTATTTCTACTGTAAAAGGAAAATATTAATTAAATCTATTAAAGCTTGGACACAAATGTCTTTAATGATGCAATCTATACTTCTGTTTCTCCTTCCAGCTTTCTAGAAATGTCTGCTTCCTTGGTTTATAGCATTTATGGAGATCAAAAGCTTGGTTCAAATGAGAAAAGTACAGTGTATTCCTTGATTCATATGCAATGAGTATTTAGTTTAACTCTTC
Organism: Patagioenas fasciata; assembly: GCF_037038585.1. Taxonomy (NCBI): domain Eukaryota; kingdom Metazoa; phylum Chordata; class Aves; order Columbiformes; family Columbidae; genus Patagioenas; species Patagioenas fasciata. The sequence goes on from NC_092522.1 coordinate 50,969,039, forward strand.
TCCCTTATGCTCATATGAACTCATGTTTTGCTGTTTATTTTTCTCTCTTATTATCTGAAATGGCATTAGCAAGAAAAATCATCATGCTAAGCACTAAACTAGGTCCCAGTTCTGCAAAATGAGTGTCTGAAAGCTACGCATTTGGTTAGACTTGCAGAAGACTCGGGATGAAGCGGTTTTGGTAAAACTGGAACTATGAAGTTGATCTACTTCTAGAGCTGGGAACAAGATGATAAATTCATCCAAAGTGTTGACAAAAAGTTGAACATTTTTCACTGTTTGGCCTGTTGAATAATGGATGTTGCACTAGGATGGACAAATCATTGAACACATATACACTTTTTAAAGTTAATAGTCTTCTACTTAAATCTTTTTAAAAGCTCTAAATAAATCTATTCTGTAATAGCTGGAACTAGAACAAATATTGGTCAATGAGAAGCAAAATATGTGTATATATATATATATAGTGCTTTCAATAAGAACAGAATTAAAATTGAAAAACTTGTTGTGCATGGAATGGATAAAAACTAGAACTAATTAATTACTGTGGAACTAAATAAACACCAGTGTTGTAGTGTGACTGGACTCTAACTGGAACTACAAGAACTTGGTACTGCTTGTAGAAAGTGGTATAATGGCTAGAAATTTAAATGAAGCATAAATGTGACCACACAAAATATGTGCAAAGATTAAATACCTCATGTTTGTGTCATCCTCTCCAAAGGCCACAGTGATGGAGTTAAACACTTCTTACAAAATGCTGCTATTAACCATATGGAGCCTACCTAGCCAAGTGCTTAGTGTTCTCAGGGTTTGCCTCTCTCTTCTCATTGTTTCCAGTCAGGTTGAAAGTTTCACAGCAGCTCACACTCAAACTGAGAGGAAAAGGTGTGATCTCTATCTACACCACATTGCAATTCGCTGAGAAAAGGCAAGAGACCAAGCTGAAACTATATGGAGATAGCAGCAACAAAGGATCTGGCCTCAAAATCACCATTTTGAGAAAGCAGTGGTATGAATAAGGCACGAACTACCTTAGGAGAGAATTCAATAAAGGGGCAAGGGAAGAAGAGAAGATGGACATAATGTGAGGTCATGAGGTTTCTTTTAAACTCAATGAAGTGAAGTTACCACTGAGCATACCTGCTCCCAAGCATGGCTATCTGTGTTACAGAACAAAAGTCATGAGCATAGTTTGATAACATACTGATCTTTAATCTATCAAGAAGATTATATTCAAAGTTTAACAGTATAAAAGGATAACAAATACTTTTTAAAACAAAAATACAAGATAACACACAGTTGCATCTTGGTTCCTCCTGCTGCCAAAGCTTAGAGTACAAAATTTCTGGGGTACAGTTCCACTGTATACACTGTATACACTGTATACAGTGTTTCCTATCACTTCAGCATACGTTGAAACTGAAATGAAACATTTATATTTGCAAAAAAGCTTTCCCAGGTACAAGCTCAAACCAGGGTGCTATTGTGATCAGCTAGTCATGTCAGATCCCGCACGTAATTTAAACAAAGCAGAATGAAATCACTGCTTGTTGCAACTTTCCTGCCTTTTCATGTCAGCTCCTAGATGCCAGCAGTCCATCTACCACTGCATCAATCAACCCAGCTGCTTGTAACTCACAGTTATTCAAGAGCTGAACCTTTTTTACTTGGGTCTCCTGCTCTAAATTCACATCCGCAAGTTCTTATTCCCCTCAGGCACAAAAACAAAAAAAGCATTAGGGGGAACAATGACAGAGAAGGTATGAAAACCTGTGAGAACTTTCAGACAGCAAAGGAAAAGCCTCAGGCAGGGGCGATTGAGTAGTCCCTCATGATGGCAACTGTTCATGATTTGTTCAGCTTTACCTCTAGCGGACCCCAAGGCAAACCAAAGAGCCGATGGGGGCAGCCAGGTGTAGTGCAAGAAAAGGCTGAACAATCTGTTTAGCCTTTCCTGTCTCTTTATAGTTAGATTTACAATTCTGACCCATGTAAACTCTGGTCCTGCTGTGCACTGACCACAGAAATACACTTTCAGACTCAGACTGAACCAGACTGAGTGACATTACAATCCACCTTACTCCTTGTTGGTTTGGTTACTAATAATGCAAGTGAAAATAAACAGGGGAAAAAAATCCTACCACAGCTTGTAATGGAAGGCGCCTCAAAAATGGATAGAAGGATACATTTTTCTACAAGTATCCCAAATGTAGAATAACTGTTTTGAATCCCTTAGTGGTTGCATTCTCATCGCATGATCTTTGGAAAGCACAATAATAGCAATTAAACAAAAACAAAACTAACATGAAATAAAATAGTGCCACCGATGAAAAATCTGTTCAGTTAAAAACTGCAAAACCAGGTAAACCACACTTCCCTCAATCCTGCAAATCTGACATATCCAACACTGTTTGGACAAAATTGAGAATACAGTAGACATTTCAGCATAACTCTACTTAAATGACAGCATTGATTAAGAAAAACAAGGCATACTATTGAAACCAAAATACATAGAATCAGGTTTCTATGCTAGTGTTTGCCAAAAAAACTATTTTTTAAAAAATGGTTTAAATGCAAACTTTTACAACTCCATCACGTTTTACATATTTCAGACAACAAAAGAATACACATACATTGTATGTGATAATTTTTCAAAACTAGCCATTACATTTTCACAGATTAAAAAAAAAAAAAAAAAGGTCTGTTTAAATATTTCATTTCTACAAAGTGAATTTACATTTTTAAGTACAAAGTGCAAATACTACAGTTGTTTTTATTGCCTTTTGGTGAGGAAATCTCCCACATGTCAAACAGATCTGCCTTGGATCAGTAAGCTGTTCACCCTTGCTTCTTAGAAACTTGCTGAAAGAAAGTTGAAAAAATGTGCATTATTAATGATGTTTTCAAGCAATCTAGTACAAACATTTGTCTCTATTTTTCAGTGGTGTCCACATGCCACTATAAAAATTAGTTCTGCACAAACATATATGAGGAATTAAAAAAAATTCTTCCTTGTAGTCCTTCATGTTATCTATAAACAAGGGTAAGAGAAACATCTTCACTATTTTTTACCTATGGCTTCTATATACTTGTCAAACATACAGTTTTAGAAACTGCCTGGGGAAGTCCCTGGTGTAATACACCTTTCTATGGCATGTGATGTATAAGGAATGGGCTGCTGGCCAAAGTGTTATGAACAATCTATAGTTTCCTTGTAAACTTTTTCTAGGCTACAAAAGACCCTCTGGGTCTCATTGACAGTGTGTGTACATGTATGTGTATGTTTGTTGGACAGGGTGGAGCTGAGCAAGGGACACACATCTGGGAACTACCCCAGTTCTGTTAGATCCATCATGCATTTGACCTTTGTTAGAGCAACAACAGGTGAGACAGCATATTAGTATATGTATATATATATATATATATGCTTCTTTCAGTAAGCTTGTTTGTGCATGTACAAATATGGATGTGTACATATATTTAAAAAACAATATTCAGGAATACATGCCTAAGCACACATAAGCACGTATATAACTGAACTGCCACAATAAACTAGTAGAAAATGAGCTCTTGAGTGCCCATTCCCTGAGTGGTGAAAATCTGATCAATCCTTCATAGATGGGTGGTTTCTTTGAGTGGCTCCTACCCAGACCAGTTGCTCTTCAATAACTTCCTTTCAAGTGAAAACTCTCATGATGAAAGCCACATTCTGCATTTTCAGCCTCGTATTGTTCGAGTATGAAACTGTCAACAGATGGTTTGCTGACCCAGCCTTAATTCAAGGCTATCATTCATCAGCAACAGCTTTTAAAATAGTTGGTGCTGACTCAGCAAAATTATTAGATAAAATTAAAAAACATAGATGCTCTAGAACACTTTTATTACAGATTCTCAAAGTCAGGATCGGATTACAAGGAAGGGGAGAGGGCTTGTCATGCTTCAAGTGTAATGCACGTGTGTCAGTAATTGCCACTATATAATTAAAATAACCCCTTTGAATGTTTTTGAGTTCCGACAGGATAATTGTTTTCAGGCTGTCTTGTTTAAAGCATAAGTGATTTGTGGGGGGAACTTGAAAAGTTAAGACCACAAACTTTTGTTTAAACAAACAGAAACTTATCACATCCCTCTAGCTGTGAGAATATTTTATATTCCATCAAACATATGTAGGAGGTCTCTAGTAGAACTCACAACCAATGCTGAGCTTGCCTTAGGAAGTGTGAGCCTAACATCAAACAAAACAGAGATAAAGCAAGTAACAAACTGACTAGCAACAATGAGAGGAAGATTTCTCTTGCCTTGTGGGGAGGTTCACCCTGGGTTCTGTTTTTAACAAATGGATCTAGCTTTCTGATAAGTGGGAAGACATTAACCACAACTATGGTTTTGGGATATTTTTTGCCAAATTCCTGTTTTCCAAGCTGCAGATTACCTGAGCTGTTCATATGTTTATATGAATATTTTAAAAAAACAATTCATCATTTACTGACGCTTTTATGGAAATTAATAATTTAATTCTTCTAATAGAAAAGTGAGGCAAGAATGTTGTAAAGATCAATCTTTTACTACACCATTCAAATAACTGGCAAACTCATAAGTCCTTCTTCAGACCTATCCAAAAGTGCCAGGAAGTTGTGACCATGCTTCCAGAGAAGTGAATCTTTAGGATTAAGGATTATAAAGATAGACAAACATACATGAGAAGCATTTTTTGAAGCTATTGCCTGAGCTTCCACTTGAATCCCTCCTTTTCAATGTGTATCTTTCCTTGATTTAAGGATTCTGCTTTTGTGTCTTTCAAAGCTCTGAACACCTTGAGTGCTACTCAAAATGTCATGAGTGACATACACTGGTATTATTCAGAAACACAAAATCAAGTCTTTGCAGAAAATTGATGCAAACACAAATAACGGATTATGTTGTCAGGGCAGCTGACATTTGCTACAATCATTCTGCAAACCTAACCAATTTTAGTGTTAACATATAGGAGCAGACTGATGCAAATCCTGGTTCTCCAACATCATTTTGCTCACCCAGCAAAGGCATTTGAAAGTGACAGCTCTTTTCTCTACACTAAGATTTTAAAAGGTGTTTAAAACCACCTTACAATAATTCAGTGAGGTTTCTGAAATGTATAGATTTTCATAGGGCATGGGAAATGTGTGGCTTTTTTTCAGAAATAATTTTTTCAATCAAAGTTTGTGTCTATAGTATGACTCACAGGAAATTTAACAGAATTCAGTTATAATAAAAGGTAAATGAAAATAAAACAGTGCACATTTAAAAGTGCGTGGGAATGTGAACATTCAGGAATGCAGAAGACTCATACAAGGGCTCAGTTACATTTATCTAATTATCACTAACCTAGACGTTAATTACACTTTACTAGGTACATCCATGTGCAGGCATAATCTTCTTCGCATTTATTGATTCAGCTTCTCTTAGACAGAACTGAAGTCAAAATTTGTTAATCAGGATGATGCTCTACATTTTCCTGGCAAGTCTGCAGAATGGCAGATGACTGTAGTTTGAAGCTCCAATGACAACTGCTAAAACCCTAAAAAATTTGGCTGGGCAAGGCAGGAATGGAGATCTTCCTTTCCTCAGTACTCACCTGCCTGCTGGATGAAGTGCTCTCAGTGTTGGTTTTAGGGGCTGCTAAAGGAGGAAAAAGAAAACAGTATTAATATAGTTTGCAAGATATACGTAGCATCCTGAAGAACTGAAGCCCTCATTCTGATATCATTTAGACCAGGGCAACTGCACCACTTTCAATAAATGAGACAAAATATTTCAGATTTTCCATTGAAACCTTTGCTTTTTTTCTTTCCTAAACACAGGTGTTGCTTCTATCATGTTGTATAGAAATTGAATGACAGCATTTCTTGCCAGCTGGTATGTGACATTTGGCTAGGACAGATTGCATCAAGTCAGTGTTGATCATTACAAACTTATTAAATCTTTAGTAGTAAATATAGCCTATTATTCCTAGTGGGAAAGAAGCATGGACAATCAGACTGGCTGGAAAGCATCCACTCCAATTAAAGAGATTGCACAGGAACAGCTCTACAAACCAAAGACATTGTTCACATTTAATCTATAAAACAACATGATTATGTCTTGTTTTTATGTTTCTTCATAGGAAACTACAAGACAGTGCTCTAAATAAGGAAAAAAAAAACCAAAAAAACACACCCAAACCAGCTACATGAGTCTGCTGGCCTATACAACTTCACAAGCAAACTTGGGAGGCCAGAGAGGAACTCATCCTTTTGGTTTTCCACATCAGCTTGTTAGTTAACTGAGCGGCACTGGAACAAAGGGGAATGAAACTGGGCCTTGAAAAATACTACAGAAACTCCCATTCCCCCAAGAAAATAAGTTTTGCAGCTCTCTGGCTCTTATATTGTTTCAAATGATTCTCACAAGATACCTGGGACTCACACAGAACACTACAGAGCAGCTTCCTTATCTCAGCTTTCACACCTCAGGTGATGAGGTCTCTCCTATTTCTAGAAATATAACTCTAGTGGAGTGCTGACTGATTTCTTTTGTGCAAGTGAAAGGACTATCAGAAAGGAAATTTTAATTATCAAGTAGGAGAAAAAACACAGAATGCTGATATTCCAACAGAAACAACTTTTGTTGTTTTGTCTTTAGAGATATCTACTTTTAGGAAAGAAACTGAATGTTTGGTTGAGATTTTTTTTTTCCAGCTGGATGCCATTAGTTCTGAGGTATTTTTCCTTCCAAAAACTAATGTTCTCATTATTGACTACATCTCTGTTGGAGAAGCTCTGTTAAAAATCTCCAGTTATGGTGAACATAATTTTTTTCTTTAGCTAAATCTCTGTGTGCTCTTCATATAATTTCATGCCTCTTACAACTTTCTTTTCCAAAATAGGCAGCTTATATAAAGCAAGAGAACCTTAAGCTTTTTTTTTTTTTTTCCCACTGAAATGGACACAGGGAAAGCTGAGTTTTGGTTTGAGTCTTGCTACAGCTTTCCTTTAAGTCCTGGAGTAATGATTTCAAGCCCAAATTTCATCAACTCAAACTCAAATTTCATCATTTCAGACCAAGGAATGACAGTTGCAGCAAGACAGAAGTGTCTGGATGGTAACACATGGAATGACCATAATGCGCTCCCCTTTAGTCTGCCAAATATTGAGAATTTAAAAGATGTTACATTTCAGTTTCCATGTTTATACCGTAAAGATAACAACAGTCATCCACCTTTATACACATTTTTTTCACCTCCCTCACTTAAGTGAAAATTGCGAGGTATTAGGTGTACAAAAAACCCAACCTATCAACCAACCAAAAAACCTAAAACAAACAAACAAACAAACAAAAAGCACCCCACAACAAAACAGAAAAAAAATCCTGCATTTGATATCTGTGTTTCAAGAGATCTGTTTCTGTAAGGCATAGACAATTTACTTTATAAGTACAACACAGAGCTATTCTCTCTTTCCTCAGTATTCCCTTTAATACATTTTTTTTTTTTTTTTCTGACTTCATTTCCCACTTGTTTTGCTTTTCATTTCCTATGATACCTTTGTTTTACTGCCCTGGTTTCATTTTAAAGTCCCAGGCAAACAAAACAATTTGCCTATATTCAGGTTCTACAACTTCTTACAGTATGGGGATCTACTGCTGTTGTTGTTTTTTTTAAATTCTTCTTTGTTTTCAGGAATTGTGTGATTGAACTCCGCATGGACCATTACACACTGTAGTTAGTTGTTCCCCTTTCTACCATTTGGCAGCACAGTAAGATGGCTGTGTACCAGCAATTGTTCCACCTGTTTGGCAGATGACCACATTCCTCACTGTATCTCTACACAACATTTGAGAAATGAGAAGTCATCAGAAAGCTCAACAATGTGCTTCCTTCCCAGCAGGAATCCAAAAAGCACAGGTGTGATACTTCCACTCATTCAGGACATAGTAGTACTATAATAACATTAAATTGGTTTTTCGATGACTGTTAATGTTATCATATCCTCTAAGGTTTCCTACTGTAATAAGTGTAACAGTCAGAATCAACAGGAATTTTTTGATTCTGTTGGAGTAAAGTGATGATTTGCGTACAGAGAAGCAGCTTTCTTGCCATCTGCCCTAAGCAACAGCTGCATTGGCTACAGACAGGTGTATTCTTTTATTTTGAATACTTGTGGTGTATACAACTATCAGACTTCATGAGCTTTGAATAATCTAGTGAACAAGGTAGAAAAGGTTCTTACTATGGCGTTTCTTTGTTTCTGCTTTACCTTCTTCTTTTGTTACTCCCAAGCAGCCCATTAATTCTTGTACTGATAAGGATTTGTCGTTGTTCACATCACAGTATTCCACAAACTTCTTCACACATTTTTTGGGTTTTGATTTCTTTCTTAGGAATCTCTTAAATGGCTTGATTTCTTTCTTGCCAATGTCACCACTGGAATTTTTATCTAGCTGTTTGAAATACCAGTGGACCACTCTCTCTTCCAGAGTATGATTTGGATCAGGCTCTGAAACCCTGAAACAGAAAACAGGAGTTTAGTCTTAATTCTGATACCTAAACCTCAGTTTATACCTTTATTTCAGGATAGTTAAATCACTGTCTGATGCTTTGTTACATAGACCTCCCTGCTCTTGGCCACTAGTTTCTTGTACTGAATTCTTCTTTTTCCACTTTGGCCAACTGTATCCTAAATTTTACACTAACGGTTGGAATCTGTTCTTAGTTACCTCTCTGAAACTCTGTTGAGGTCAGCACCATAGTCAGAAAACAGTGCTTTCCCCTTTCATTTCCCAAAACACAGAAAAGTGGAGAGAGAAATAAAAGAGAAAAAGACAGTTTCATAGATCAAAGAACCAATGAAATTGTGTAATATACCAGACCGAAGTCAACAGTCAGCATCGCCAAACACCTAGGCTCCAATTACAACTCACGATGGATGCTCTTAGAGATAAAATGTCAAAATACATTGGATTACAATGAAAGTTATAACTGTGATTGTTGATAGCACTGGTATGTTTTACAAGCAACTAGGCAAACTATGAATCTAGAAGGTAGCACATATTCATTAGGTAATGCTTGAAAGGACAACAGAGACTGAGACACAGCTGTGGCAGCAGTTACAGATAAACTGTAAGCTGTGCTGCTGCTGAGAATTTAGCTATCAAATGCATCTCTGTTTAGTGGACACAGTCTGCAGTGGTAAGTTTGAAGCAAGCTCTCCTAGATAGGTTCTTGGAAATTTACCCTTCGTGAAGGAAGAAGATTTACTTCTCAAAGGCATCAACAATTCCTTCACTGCTGTCGGAATTTTTTTAAAGACACACAAAAAGGATTGGAAACCCACCGGCTAGAAGACAATGATGGATCAGACACTGCATGCACCATATCTGTGGACAGTGCATCCAAAACACTAGTCAGGAACTCATTCTTCTTGGCTCCAGGACAACCTAGAAAAACAGATTTTTTTTTTCTTTTCTTGTTTCCTCTTTTCACAAAATTTAAATTCCAATGACAGTTCAAAATTAGAGATAAATGTGACTTCCTTTATACAAATTCCTATATGTTAAGGACAAGTTCATAACACATTTCAAAGAAAAACATCTAAATTTAGGTACATATCTGTAACATAGAGAAGGAATAAGAAAACACCATTTTGAACCCAAGCAACTATGAATCTTGTTTGCACACCTCGGGTCTCTTTCTTTCTTACAATTTTTTCCATTATTTTTCCTTTTTAAAGGTAATTTTCCATGGGCGTCACATTGTGAAAAGAACAGCTTTGAAACAACAGAAGTTTGTGTGTGACACAGACCATTTGAAACACGGACTAAAAGACCACAGCACAACACTTCTTTCAGGCTTCCATTTTTGCCCCTCTGAACTACCATTGGCTTTCTGAACATGCATTAGTTTTTCTCTTTAAAATGACAGTCCTTTCCTTTTTCACTTTTCTCTTGGACAGGGGTTAACTCCCACTGTACAGAACTGTGGCAGGTGTACTCCCCTGGCCCTGAAAGCAACAGAAACTTCTAAGCTGATGGGCCACTATGGTCATGCACATGCCTCTTGGTCAGCAGACATGGCCCTTGACCAATGAAATGCCTTGGTTGAGAGAAGTTTCTGGAAAACTACCATAAATGACCACAGCTCAGATTCAACTATGATATAAATGAACCACAGCCGAGAACCCCTCTTGTTTTGAGTTGGTGTCTCTCAAAGCAGTACTTCTGCAAAAACTCCCTTCCTTAGACTGGCCACCTAAGGAACGTTCCTTGAGGACTGAGACACCTTGTCAATGTGGTAGGAGATCTGGGTACCCTTGAAAATCTTTACTTTGTCACAGAGTGGGAAGATATGCATTTTTAATCATCACTTTAGAGTTCTGGGACCTGATCCCCTTGAGTTTGAGTCAGTTGTGTAGTAATTGAACTCCTAACTGGTATCTCAACCTGTGTTGTATAATGCTGTCAGAGTGCTGAATAATTCTGGATAAATCCCATTTGTAGTTGGTTTCTGTTCAACAGCACTGGTTAGAATAAAGTCTCTTTGGAGCTTGTTGCCTGCCTAAATTGACTTTTGGGGTGCTCCTGTGACAGGCACCTAGCCCAATTCAATGCTGTTAGGTGGTACCTAGGCTCATATTATAGGATCCTATGGTGATGCTAGATCATCCTCATAATTACATTCCCTATGCCACAAAGTTCTCTGAAATAAACTGACAGCACTTTTAAGATACATAATAGATCAGATAAATGTACTGAAAGACCCACTCTTAGAGCAGTGCAGCTGGAGCAGATAAATTCATCTGACAAGTGCACAGATATTGACACATGGAGGTTTGCTTATACAATACACCTGCTTCCTCTCCTCTTTTCTAGAGCCCTGAGCCAAACACCAGATCTTCCCCTAGCCCTGTAATAACTGAGTTAAACTCTAAGATAATCCACAGTCAGTGACACAGGGATGACAAGCTTGAAGCTGGAGCCCATGGCAGGACTTTCACAGACAATTCCATGCAGGAGGCCTGGTTTGTTGTTAAGTGAGAAAGGGAAACACTTTGAAGTGTTGTGGAAAAGTAAGATCAGTCAATCAGCACATATTTGTTATTTCCTTCTCAGTGATCTCTGGAGCAGGCAGTTGGATTATCTGAGCCTGAAGAGCCTCATCTTGCCCAGCAAATTATTTTTTAACACATGGCATGTTGATCCAAGGAAATGAACCTGTGTTATATTAGCCCTTAGCTGTGTTGCAGTAAGAATAGCTCAGCCATTATGTATAGCGGCAGCACCCACTACATATTATTATCTAACACATTCATGCAGTTATGAATTCCTTGTCTCTTACATGTTTGCCTTTGGCATGGGGGACATTTTATTCCAGTAACTGTAAAAGGCATGGAAGAGGAACTTACTAAAGCAAGTTTCACTGCGCTACAAGTACACATCTGAAACCAGATATCATTCTCCTAGATATGTTCTTTTCCCTTAGCCTTTAACCACTTTTTGTCTTTGGATTTTGTTTGTTTGTGTTTGATTGGTTGGTTGTGTGTGTGTGTGTGATGTTTGAGAGGTTTGGGGTTTGGTTGGTTGGTTGGTTTGGTTGGTTGTTGATTTTGTTTTTCTTCTTTTTTTCTGTCAAAACTGAAGAAAGAGAGACAGAAAGAATGAGAGAAAGAGAGAGAGAGAAAAAATGAAAGAGAAAGAGAGAGAGAAAAAATGAAAGAGAGAAAGAGAGAGAAAAAATGAAAGAGAGAAAGAGAGAGAGAAAGAGAGAAAAAGAAAAAAGAAAGAAAGGAAAGAAAGGAAAGAAAGGAAAGAAAGGAAAGAAAGGAAAGAAAGGAAAGAAAGAAAGAAAGAAAGAAAGAAAGAAAGAAAGAAAGAAAGAAAGAAAGAAAGAAAGAAAGAAAGAAAGAAAGAAAGAAAGAGAAAGGAAGAAAGAGACAGTGAAAGAGGGAGAAAGAGAGAAGGAGAGAAAGAGAAAGAGACAGAAAAAGTGAAAGAGAGAAGGAGAGAAAGAGAAAGAAGGAGAGAGAGAAAGAAGGAGAGGAAGAGAAAGAGAAAGAGAAAGAAAGAGAAAGAGAAAGAGAAAGAGAAAGAGAAAGAGGAAGGAAGGAAAAGGAAGGAAGGAAGGAAAGAAGGAAGGAAAGAAGGAAGGAAGGAAGGAAGGAAGGAAGGAAGGAAGGAAGGAAGGAAGGAAGGAAGGAAAGAAGGAAGGAAGGAAGGAAGGAAGGAAGGAAGGAAGGAAGGAAGGAAGGAAGGAAGGAAGGAAGGAAGGAAGGAAGGAAGGAAGGAAGGAAGGAAGGAAGGAAGGAAGGAAGGAAGGAAGGAAGGAAGGAAGGAAGGAGACCCAGCCTCTATGACTATGATACTACTATAATACTAAGCTGGAGTTCAGTGAGACAAGCACTTGAGCTTTCTATGTAAGGCACAGAAATGAGAAGGATGGCAAGACATTAGAAGGGAGGGACCGAAGACTACACCAAAAGGTTTCTGACAGCATTCAGTACATAATTCTAAAGTGTACTTTCTAGAGAAAAGAGCTTACTGGTAAGTAAGGCTCAGACACTGCAACCATGTAAGCAAACTGTGCATTGTGATTTAAATTAAGCCACATGACTTAGCAAGTCACAAAAGCACATTTGCCCAGAGATGAGCAGACAGAGCCCAAGCAGTTCCCATGCAGAAGGCATGAGTGTATTCCTGAGACCTCTAGAAGAAACAAAAAGATATGCTTTAGGTAGTTTCCACTGCTGTCTAGGGAGCTGCTGAGTGTACATATGCTACAAACGAAATCAAAATCATGACTTAGCTTGCTAATTATGAGATATAGCTAGGTAGGGGAAAGTATCAACTTTCAAATTTACAAGAAATCGTGGGGGAAAATCCATAGTTTAAAGCCTGCCTCTGATAATTTTCCTAAGGTTAAGAAAGGTTCCTGAACATATATTGCAAGAATAGCAACCGACAGCAACAGAAATCTTCTCATAGAAAAGAAATCTCACTGTTAAACACAACTGGTCGCTGTGAAACATTCTAAATTATAACTCTACTATTTAACGTAAAACGACACTCCACAAAATCCTCACCAGTTAAATACAGAGAAAATATTCAGTTTCTTCCAATTATAATTTTTGCTGATGTGTGGGCAATCGTACAGCAATTTACCTCACAGTGAAACCTCTGTTCTTTGCAGGTGTTATTAACCCAGAGTAATTCTCTGGAGGCTTCACACTGAGCTTTAATTTTCAACAAACTTGCGGGTGAAATGGCAAGACTGGGGGAACTTTAGCTTGATTGTAATGAATAATTCACTCTTAGTGGACTAAATACAGAAAGGGAAAGACTAGTCTCTTATGGGAGCCTTATGCTTCTCACTATGGTTTATGTGCTTTGGTTTCTTCTGCTGCAGCTGCTTGTCCTGTGTGGATTTGACAGCTTACATAAATAATAATTTGTTGTTGAAGGGTTGAATTTGAAACCACATAGAGTTAACCTACAGGTTCAGAGATGTAACATAGAGTTGAGTGTTTGCTTTAAGGATAGTTTTACCCAGAGCAAACCTTAGACCAACAAATACATACCACAAATGATGGGAATATACAAACACCTCGTTTCAGCTATAATATAAAGGTAATCAAAGAATCGTCATTATATATTATATTTCTCACATGTGCGTGTGTCTCTCTATAAATATATCTAGCTTTAGTACCAAGGATGGAATTTTTGACTTAAATCTGTAGGGCACTTGTCTACAAACCTTCTAAAATATGCACTCAAGTGCCTTGAATCTCCCTGATTGGTTGATAATAATTTACTGCTGTCAATCCTGGAAGACTATCTTTTACAACACATCTGAAGTCATGACTAGAAAAGTATTTTGTTCATTTCTGTAAAAATGTGAATACAATAGATAAGATTAATCACCTTAAAAGGAAGTTTACATTAATTAATTAATTTAAAAGGGAGTTTACAATAATCTTCCTGCAAGAGAGGAAACTATCTCCAGTCAGTCACTCAAGTAATTAAAGGCATGAGAACTTCCAATCAGAAAATCTAAAGCTTCTTTTTTTATTCTCTGTTTCTTAATATGAATATCAGGCTTAGCAGTGCACTCAAATAAAATTACCACTGAAATACCTCTGAAAATTTTAAATAAGTTTTGATCTACCAAAAGTCAGAATTATTCATGTTTGTTTTGCAGGTTTAACTTCACTGAAATATAGTGCTATATAGAAAAAAAGAATTTAACAAAGTTTGTCAGTGCTACTGGTTATGCTGGGAGAAGAAAAACAACACAAGGGAAATATTTTCTCTTGTTTTTCTGTTCTACACACACACATATGTACAGTTCATTAATTTATTTCTCTTGAGCCATAAATCACAAGTTTTTCTTTTTCTAGATGTGCTGAGGACTCTCCTCAACTTCTGGAGGACTTCCTGAGCTCTTCCTGAGCCCCATTGCAGAAAGAAAAAGCCCTTCAAAAGTTGAGCCTGGGAACTTAAATTTCTAACTCTGCTGGAGTCTAAAAATCACGGCCTCAACAGACTTAGTGGTTTTATGGCTCACTGCAGTTTTTCCCTCACTGCACTTCCTGGTAATCTCTCACAAACAGTAATTATATACCTCTTAGTCTCTACCCTAGAAAGGTTGAGGACGTTATAATTTCTCCTTGTTAAAATCCCTCAGATATTGCCCTTTCCTTTCCTTTCCTTTCCTTTCCTTTCCTTTCCTTTCCTTTCCTTTCCTTTCCTTTCCTTTCCTTTCCTTTCCTTTCCTTTCCTTTCCTTTCCTTTCCTTTCCTTTCCTTTCCTTTCCTTTCCAGTATTCTTATAAATTAAAATAATTAAGTGAAATTCAGAGCCAAATTATCTTTTATCTGTGCTTATCCAAATATCAGGAAAAATAAAGTAGAATAGAAAATATATTAGCTGGAGGTGAGCTACAGATCCATTGCTTTGTAACCCCAAATCTCTGTGTCTTACAAGGAAGAAATATTATTTCTTGAGAAGGACAGGAAGCAGATTTCAGTTCTCCACATATATTTAACTTTTGATTTTGTTACTATTTTAAATTTATCTTCTAATTTCAGGGCGGGGAAACAAAAGAGTTAAATAAGGATGTTCTTTCAAGGCCCTACCCTTCAATCCCGGGCATTCATATCATACCAAAATGCATTGAGTGGGATTTGTTGAACTCGAGCTTGGTGAAATGAGGTGTCTTACCTATAACAGTTATTTAAGCTCAGGATGAAGGAACCCATTCAGAAAGCATTCATCCCAGCTGCCTGAGACTTTTTATTAGAATAGGACAGGATCTCCCTTAAAACATATCTCTTCTTCCCCATTAACTACTGAGGAAGCCCAGACAGCTAATTTACACTCCCATATGATGTAAAACTGCTTGTGATCAATACTATGTGCATCTGTTTTGTAAGTTCCTTTAGGCTCAGACTACTCTGTTATTCTTTGGGTAAATGTAGTGGAAAGAAGGGATAATGTTCATAGCAGAAACACACATGATCCTATAAACAGTTTTCACAGGTAACTGAGTGACAAAGTTAGGCTAGAGCACTTGTTGGACTGAAAAGCAGTTCATTACATTTATTTAAGTTCTTGCAATGTTATTGTTAAACAGGAAAATAAGAATCAGAACATCACACCATAATACAGGTAATGTGAAATGACTAACGTCTGATTGACACTTTTTAGTTTGGTTTTTCCTCTATGAGAGTTTGAAAGGGTTTTGAGAAGCAAATTTCTTCCTGCTAACAGTTCAGAGATGTCACTGTGAGAAGAGGCAGGAATGAAGCAGCTAGAACACTATCATCATTTGAGATGCCATCCAAAACCCAGAGTAGAATATGAGAAAGACTGTGGACCTTATTTTCCTTTTTTAAACATTCTCTTGTGCACACTTAACTTTCTAGTTTCCTCTGGGAACAGGAAACAGGTCTGAAAACTCAGATGATAAGGAGGTTTTGCTCCTTTGCTGCCTAGCTGGACACAAGGCAGCTGAAGTTTTATTAGGTAGCAACTGCCTACCCAGTATCTACCCCAGTTTTGGAGGCCAAAGACACTTTAGTATGTTCAGAAGAATCTGAAATTCTGAGGACTTAGGTTCAGCCTGTGCCAATGCAAACAGCCTTCAGAGGCTTGTCACCTTACGTTTAATATGACCTGCAATATAGCCATGTGGGTCCAGCTCCAGCATAAGAAAGAAAACATTTTTCTGAAGTGCTGGCACAATAACACAAGTCTATTAGCCTACAAGTTAGGACACAGACAGAAATTATTCAGGATTAGAAAGGGGCCTAAAAAAGTCCAGAAGAGAAAAGCAACTGGATCCAATTTTCAGAAGTTTATACTTCTGCTTTACGTACCAAGTTACATGACTGCCTGTCCCTGAGATATACAGCTGGTACTTCTGATTGCAGGAATACTTTCAACAATAGCTTATTAAACTGAAATATTTTGAATTCAGTTTTGTATACTATGGCAGGCGTCTGAATCTCCACATTATCACTCTGAGAGTCTGAACAATTAATAACCAATATTACTTAGGGAGTCAAATGCAGTCCTTTTAGGAGACATTTATTACTTCCAATTCACTTGTATTTTCATCATGCTGTTATGTTTCCTCTCCGGAGATGGGTATGAAATAACCATATTTAATTACCTCAATTTAAATATCCATTAAAAAGGAAAAGCTATTACAAAATATGTATGTTGTTGCAATTATGGAAGTGACCTCAGAAATAAGGTGCATAATTCTGGTCTCCTGCTGGAAAAATGGAACTACGGGGACTTGCTTAGTGGGGATGGCTTTTACATTACTTGATTAATCTAAGCGGCCTGCCCCTTGGAAATGTGCATGAAAAACAGTCTTTTCTACAAACTCATGTTCTTTTTAACCTTTGTGACTGTCTCTTACTGAGACTTTTACCATTAGAGGAATCAGCTGAAAATCCCAAAAGCATCCACTCTCAACTAAAGCCACAAAAAAGCTCTCTAGTCAGACACTAAGAACTGCTGGTCATTAAAGCAAAAAAGATGAAGGAAACTCAGAGCTAAGATATAAACTGCCAGCCCAGCAGCTTACACTTATGTTAGAGCTATTTTAGTACAGTCCCTGCCCACAGAGTGCTATCAGGTTTTCAGAGAGAAGAGCAGAAACTTCGTGCTGGTCTCCGGTTCTTATACTGCCATAACATGGGATGGATAGAGATGTAAGGCCAGCATTCTTTTCAGTCCCTCAAAGGAACTGAATGATGGATTTTTTCATATATGCCTTTGAAAGATTGCACTTATTTTTTTTTCTTTTTCTAAAACCAAATGTATATGGTACAAAACAAATCCAACTTATGGTGCACAAATGAGGAATCCCACAGATGCAGTGATTTCATGTCTGTCTATCCTGAAAATGGAAGCAGTGGCAGAACCACCAATTATGAAGCTAAGTCACTGCTGGAATGGCACAAAGCTGATTGTTGGATGGTGTAGGATGAGCTGGAAAAGGAGATAGAGAAAGGAGGAACAGAAGGGAGGCAGATCTAGCTATACTAGAAGCAGTCACATGAAGTATCAGAATCTTTACTCATGCTTTATTTTGCTTATATAGATACTTACAAGTACTGAATTTGAACTAGGAGACAATTTTTCATCAATGTTATCTGATTATTTTTTCTCTTTCCCTCTCATAATTGGTAAATGAAAGATTTAGAAATTGGATTTCCAACAAAGAGAGGAGCTGGGAATCAAGAGAGGCAGGCATGGCTATTTCTTGGAACATTAACTATATACTGAATTTTAACTCAGGATGAGTTTTTACAGCAGTGATTAAACGAGGTTTATAAAATGGAAGTTCTGGAAGTAACTGAAGTTAAACAAGAGTCACTAAAGAACCACTAAAGCATTACTTGAACACTATGGAATGAACCAGTTCTTGGAAACCTGGCATCATGAAAATCTCTCTCTCTCTTTATGTAGTATTTAATTTGGGATTGGCAGTTGTGTTACCTTCCTGGACACTCTCCATTAAACATGACAGATATCCTCTGCAAATACCATTTCAAATCTCCTTGGCTCATCCTTTGCTAAATAAAAAAGCTGTAAAATGACTGATACAAAAGCATAAATACAGTCTTAGAATTGCTCAGTATGAAACTTTACAAGGTATGATATGCAAGAATGAAACATCCTTAGTTCCCACTGAAGGAAGCCAGCATATTATAGCAGACTGAAGGCTCAGGCCTTAATAATTAAACGCTATTCATTTAATTTAAAATAAAGGTCCGCTCCTAATTCACCATTACACAGCTCACTTCTCCAGGGTTGGCAGGGAGCAGTCTTCCTTTCTTTGCAAACTGACCTCTATCTGTCCCCCGAGTCAAATATAATACTGTGTACCTCATTAAACCACAATAAACTAATGTTCAAATAATGATGAGCTTTAGTTCATCCCGCAAAAAGTGGGACAATTCAGACTTAATCATACCACCCTTACTTTACAATTTACTGTAAGCACTGAGGAAATGAAAGCATAGCACTTGGTAGCAAAGATCCTGCAATGACAGAAGCACAATGGAGTAAATTAAAGATGGAGATGAATGTAATTATGGTTCTAAAGTGTCTGCCAGGAAGGAAGCAATGCAGCCAACATCATGTAAAATAGTTTTAAGTGTGTGGTTTGATTACAAAGTGACAGCAGGGTGATCCAATTACACGATAGCACTCCATTATGGATTATGAGGGCGGTTTCCTCACTGGACCAGTACCCTGTGTGCTAGCTTCATTAGGTACAGTGTGGTCTGTTGTCCTCATGTGCTGCACATCCTGCATTTGGCCAGGAAACCACCTAGGAACATTCTGCGGCAATGCCGTGGCCTGAGTTTCCTTATATTAGTTCGGAAGCCCACCGTGTCAACTTCAGCAGGGGTTAATGCTAATCACATTGCCCAGAGTCGGTCTCTCAGTATTGACAGGTAATATCCAATAGGGTTGAGAAGAGAGGCTGTCGAAAAGTGAAAGCCATCTCAGGCTTACTGACCATGGGACTTGAGAGTAAACAAGGAGATAAAATACCCTGTCATGTCCCTCCAGCAGTCAGGCTTGTTCTGAAAAAAAACATGACCTGTTTTTATACACAGGCTGACATGACATGGACTGCTGCAAGACTGAGCATATGTACAGTTACAGGAGTGTGTGTGTCCTGCCTCTGGAGCAGGCCATGAAATCTTGCTCTTTGAAAACACAGCAACTGTAACACATGAAGGGGATTCTCATGCATCTTACTGTCTGCTGTTGGATAAATGCAGAGAAATGGAAACAATACATCTTTGTGCCCTGGGCCTTGTGGGCGATAGGGGAAAGCACAATCCAAATGTACAACAGCAGCATCCCAAATGTTCATACCCCTTAAAACTGAGTCCATCTTGTATATGTATAATAACCATGCATTCCAGCCATGCATTTTGCAACAGTAAGTGCTTACCTTTTGGTTAATGAAACTGAAATTATTACTCTGATTATAATTCATACACTCCACCTTTCCATTCTAACTTTCCTGTGAATACTTCTTTGGTACAAATATGCATACTCTGATGTTGATTTAGTACACAGCAGTCATTTTCCATCTCAAGTGAATGGATGTAAAGCACTCTTATTCAAAAATTAAAGGTCTACACTCCATACTTGTAGATATGCAACACTGTAAATTCCAACGAACACAGACTTTCAGTCCCTGAACTTCATATGACTAGAGTAAACTAAACCCTCTGCAGATGGCTATAAGAGCATTTATATGCTAGATTGTCAAAAATCAATAGGTGGTCTACTGCTAGTTAAAAGGCAAAAGAGAATGTAATGAGAAAAAGTATCCTTCAGCCTTTAAAAATGCCTGGGATTACATTCAGAGATTCAATATGTGTGTGTGGATTACAAGGACAAGATAAACAGTTAAAACCCATCTATTTCTGTCAGCTGATATAAGCACATTCACAAGGGGTTTTGCACCAGGGTTCAACTATGTGTGCCTTCTTAAAGACCAAAGCTTAAGCCCGAACAATTTATTTTTGGGAAGCAGAAGGACATGAATATATGGTAAGGGTAGTGAAAGGAGAAGACAAGCATGGAAATTAGAGAGAATCAGGTAGAAAGCCAAGGAAGAGAGGCATGGAAACCAGTGGGGAAAAAAGCTGCCTGAAGTTTCAAGCGAATTCACAGGGACAGCCTGTGCTCTGACACAGACACCTCTGACAGCACCAACACTGACAGAATATTAATCTTCCTCCTCCATTCTCCTCAAAAAAAAAAAAAAAAAAAAGTAGTTCACTGAGATAGCTCTGGCATTCACATGAGTAGGCTTCTGGAGGTGTTTATGTATCTGCTTCAGCCAAAGCCATGCGGGTGACATGGCTGAATCTCTTTGCATCTTTAGCTGCATTTGCAGAGGCAGAGGGATTTTATATCTTCCGATTGCTTCTGGCATCTTGGTATGTGACCACAAAGTAGTTTTCTCTAGGCCTGGCCAGGAAACAACAATTCCATCATGTGGAAAGTGTCAGGATTGGGTAATTCAGATTTTATTCTGGTGCAGAATTAGGTGGGTTTTTTTTACTTTTTTATTTTTGAGAACAAAACACCCCATCTCATCTTGGCTAAATAGCTTGTTGAGGGCACGCAGCTGAGGCAGGGGAGACTGAGGTTCAACTCCCTGATCCAAACCAGACAGAGCAGGGAGTTAAAACCTGGCTTGCTGTTATCCCAGGAGAGTACCCTAATCTCTGACACTGGAGAGTCAGGTTCAATTCCTTGCTCTGTCTGGTTTGGATCAGGGTTTTGAACATAGGTCCTTTCCTCTTTAGCCAAATGCTCTAATCATCAAGCTGTTGTGTGTCCACAGAAGGATTCCTTTTGGTGTGAGCAAACTCTTCAGAACATAGAGTGTCAGAAACCACTTGTTTTGCTACATTAAGACATTTTCTTTAGAAAAATAACAATAGCATCAGACTGGACAGCACATTCTTTAAGTAAGTCAAGAAAGTGCTCTCACTAGATCAAATGAAATAATGAACTTAAAGAAAAACACGTGCTTCAGTGCTTTGCGGGCCAAGGCCACCGCACTTTGCACACTGAAGAGCCGAATTCTCAGTAAGGTTTTTTTCTTGCATATTTTAGACTCAAGAATTTTGGCCTTACCAAACAACAGTTGTGGGAACTGATACATAAGCAGCACTTTATCATCCTGCAACACCATAAGTCACTATTTAATTTTTTTTTGAGCAGTGCATGTATACAAGACAAGCTTGTTGTTTAATATAGGAGCTCATTAAGTCTGTTGGATTTTATTTTCTAACTGCAAATCCATTCTATTTAAAATTGAGTATTTAACTTGTCTATTTTTGAAGATAGGTAAATGTTTTACTTAAGAGACTTAAAGAGGGCAGACAATACAACTCCCAGTGGAATAAAGCTGAATTCTGAGCACAGTGGAAAACATAAGGGAGCTGGAGGGAATCACACATTCAGACATCATGGGAGAGGAAAAACGATCATTCACAGGGGTAACAAAAAGCATAGGGTACTTCAGTGGTTCTATCTCCATTTGATAGTTTTATTTCCATTCACAATGCAGAGTACAAGCTTCACTTCAGTTGCCTTTTTTGTTTTCAGGAACAAGTTTTCATTCAATTATCTAAATTTAAAATGGAAAGTGAACTTGGGTTCTCACACTGTACTTTCGGAAACGTTCCCAAACTTTATGCTTAATGACATGACTTAGTAAAGCACCTAGGATTGCCTTTAATATTAAAGATTACCTTGAGTTGTTCTGGTTCCTGTGATATGCTGGAGCAGAATGAATATGACCTATGAATTTCATGGATGTATAAAGATAGAAACATCTATCAAGACAAAGGGAGAGGATGGGAGTCCCAAATTCAAGTTTTACAATATTTTTTGTAGTGATCTCTAATTTTTCTGTTTTCTGCTTTTTCTGCATGAAAAGGACCACTTTTCATCTCTCAAATATTTGAGAAATTACTTAAATGCCACTGGTGTGTTTTTAAATGGTTACCAGGAAACACTGCAGAAGAGTATAACTGCCTAGCTATCAAGGCATGCTTTAAAAATACATTGCTCTTCTTAATGACAGGCATTTATGTAGTCTCTACTGAAAATATAATGAGTATAGAATGTGCTCACTTTATCTGTCCTGTGTTACAGAGTTCTCTTTTATCTGTAAACAGAGATAAAACCCAAAGAAGGCAACTGGGGCATAGAGGCGTTGAGGAATGAAGATTTTGCTGTTGAAGAAAGGAGTTCAGATTTTGGTTTGGTTAGAAGCAGTTTAACCCAATTAATTCCTACTTATCTCAAAATTACAAATGGTACTAAGGGAAAGTGTTGAAGCTAAACAACTGAGAGAGAAGACAAATCTGTAAGGGGTCTATGAGTCTATGTACAGGGTATAAATCCTTATACATTTGTAAATATATAGTTCAAAAAAATAAATTTATTCCTCAGTATTAGGACTGAAAATGGGCCACTTACAAGTGCCATCTGAGATATAAGGCATACAAAGTACCCTTCTCTTTCTGCACAGTTTAACAATTTCTGAAATTCATGGTAAAAGGAGGGAGAACTTCAGCAACACGACATTCACTGTACCCCACAATGAGCTCACTTTCTGTATATCAGCCATATCTTCCTGAATTAAGACAATAGCATAATAGTACACTCAGAGTAAGATCCAGTGGATCTAATCTGTTTTTGTTTTTTGTTTTTGTTTTTCCACCCTCTCTTCAGGAGACCAGGATTGATTTGTAATGACGAGTCCAGGTTTAACAGGCTCATTCAGGTAATACTTTTATAATTAGAAATGCATTCCTCTCCTTTAACATAAACCAGGGCTTTCTGACCTGCTTCTCAGGCCTACTTTCCTTGAGCAGACAGTAAAGAATCAGAGCAGTGTGTATGTGTTCACATTCCTCCTTCCCCCCACAGCCTTCCACAAGAGACGACTATCAAGTGAACCCTGCCCACAAGATACCCCACAGTCAGATATGAATGAGCGCTACCAACAACAAAGCATTCACTCCAAAGCTTAGCTACATCTCCAAGCTTAAAGCTCAAGTAGCTGTGGAATTCAACAAAACAAGGCTTCACTGTAGAATAAGCCATACAGTTTTTACTTTCCCAGAAAAGCTCTGCTTTCCCAAATAACCCTAGTTTCACCAAGCCACTTGCCTATATCAGGGAAATTAATGAACTTCAAAAGTAAAAACAACTCACGATGAACAGTGAGGCCTGTTTTTCTAAACATTGGAAATGCCAGCACCACGGCAGTGTGCCATCATTTTTTACCAAGTTATACAAGGAGCTGTAAATTAAAGCCTGATTCCTGGACTCTCTATGTCCAGCCACTGCACTGCACATTAATCTCTTTCCTTGATTCGGTTGCCAATTTTGCAATAAGGTTGTGTGATGCATGCCTAGAACCACAAACTTGGCTCCAAGAGAACTGTGCACCCTGTTACTGCAATACAGGGGTCAAAATACTTGTATTAAGAAACTAAGTTGTTATAGGAACTTCAAATGAGTTATTTTCTGTAATCCCTATTGGATTTAACTTTTCCTATTGACAAACATATCTAGTGAACAAAATGCTATGTATAAATCCTGCACAGCTGATAGAATTAATGAAATGGGCTTGTGAACATGTGAAACACAGATGTTGTGGTTCTGTTTGCCTTGATTTTTTATGAAGGAGTAAGAACAAGGGAAAAAGAAACACAGCAAACAAAGGATGAAATCAGCAGTGTCAAAGAAAGTGGACAGTGGAAACAGAGAACTTTCTTTCAAACAGCTCCTAACGTATCAGCTTTTTAGTGTTTGCAAAAAAAAGTAAACTTAGCTCAGTTTGCAATCGGAAAGCATTGGAGTTTCATGAAAAACATAGTAAAAAATAAAGTAATTCAGGAAATAAAGTTATTTTTTTTATAAGAGAGACTAGCTTCCTTTGATTCGGTAGGAACCAAACAAGGTTTAGTCAGAGGAACATACTTCCTTTCAAAATCTGACATTGGGATTGTATATCTAATATTAATTATTTTTATCCATGACTTTGGTTCAAAACAATATGGCAATGTCAATGACATCTAGAGAACGAACTCTCTGTAGGTGCTGTTTACGTAGTTTAGATAATTCCAGCCTTTACAGCCCAGCTGGTCTTTTAATTACACTGAAGTATGCCTTATACAAGCAGATAGGAAAACTTGGATTATACTAAACGATTAAAAAGGAAGAGAGATATTTACCAAAAGTTCTTAAATAACTAAGTAAGTGTCCTGGCTTGCCAGGGGAAAAAAACTCATACTGTACAGAAAAAGCAGTCCTTTTAAACATAGACAGCATAAAATGCATCAATCATACATTTTCAGAAAAAATCTTCCTGCTTTTCAAAGAGAAAAAATGTCGAGAGAGAGTTGTAAGGGCTGGAAAGTTACATTTTCTCTCACACTTAAGTAGACTCCGATTTGTTAATAGGTCTGCATGAGAAATCTGAAAGATAAGTATGCAGAGCAGATACAAAGGAGTGAAATATGTGACCATCTCTAGTGCTGTACACGGTAACCTACCACTCAGTAACTTTAAGATTCATGGAAATTGTCAGTAAACAGAGAGTGTGGATATACTTAAGGATTTGCATTGCATGTGCAATGAAGTTGACATCACATGAGGCTGCTGAGCACAATGACACAGTGTAGAGTAACCCTTCTCCCCGAGAGGAATGTGTTGTACAACAAGCTCTAGGCAAAGGGAGCAGGCACATACATGTGCCTACAGGAAAGGTGGGCTAGCCAGAGCAGTTCATCCCACTCCTGGAAGGGGAATAGTTCAAAACCCCCTCCTAAGTCTCACTGACAGGAGAAGATACAAGGAGCTCATTCATCACACTTAGTCCCCAGCCCAGACTCATGCCTGAGCAAGCTGGCCTCTGCCACGTGTGGAAATAGTTGATTGTCCTAACTCATCTCAGCACAGGGGTGCACACAGCTGGTGTCACTTCAGCCTCACCTCATGCAGCCCCTCCAAAGTCTGGCATCTGAGCAGCCTCGCTCCAGAGCAGGACAGCAGAAGCAGACAAATGAATCTCTGCTCAGATGTTTGGAAAGCAGAAGGCATGATACCTACACTCCAGCTCCCAGCACCACTGTCCAGGAAAAGTTAGTATTGTGAGAGATACTTGGACTGTAACACTGACACTTCTTGAAATCTTCTAAAAACCCTTGCTACTGAATCTCACTTATTTCTTCCATTCTGTGAAATAAAAAGCAAAAAACATACTAATGAAAATGTCAGAATTCTCCGCTTTATACTGAGCTCTTTGTAGGGATTGGTAGGTATGCTGTCCTGGTTATTGGTGTCATTTGTGCCTCTTTAAACCCTTAGAGAACTGGTTACAGTGAGATTATTTTCAATTCAAAGCAATTAATTAGAAGCAGAATTTGAAGCACAGTTCAATAAAATAAAATAAAATAATAAAAATCTCCTTTGAAGCAAGTAACCACCAAAAGAATACCAATAAGCTATTATTTACTAAGTCAATTGCAAAGCTACTTTCAAGTAGTTATCTATGTAATCATCTAGATGAAATCAACTAATGTTAGAGGAAATATTGACATAATCTGCATTTACTTATTTTTCTTATTCTTAATAAAATGACACTTAAATTGTAAAGTTCTGATAGCAAAACCACTGTTTTCTGAAATTAAAATAGCACAGTCAACTTAAGTGAAGCTAAGGAAAATTATAATTTGTTTCTCTAAATTATATCATAAGAGTTTATTACACACAGCAGAAATAGGATAAAGCTCACAGAATGTGTTTCTTTCAATTCAATACATGAGAAAACACTTTATTGAGATGGCTTCCATATATTCATAAGTATAACCTGCTTAAGACCCTTTCATAGGAGGGTGAGTTGAGAGGCACAAGAGGATCTCTGTGTGTACGCATGTGCATGGTAGTATAAACAGAGATTTAAATTCAGGTCTATGTAAGCTATCATATAACAGCTTTTAATCTGTGTAAATCAGAAACACATTATTCCTGTGTGGTGAAATCACAAGCGCACATCACCCCAAACAAACACTGAAAGAAATTAAACCCCAAGATACCTTTAAAACCCTGCACAAGCACATGTTTTCTAGGGGAATAAAGAATCAAAAACTGTCTTGTATAAATATTTTAGAGACCTGTAAAACATTTTGTTAGGAATATTTTTTGATACTATGAATCCAGCTATACAGATCTCAGAGGGAGCTAAACATTCTAACTAATGAAATACTTCTCTAAATAACTTAAAATTGACTTTCTGCATTCAAAGCCTAATGGATCAAGTATCAGATATATTGAAAAATTTCCAAGGGTGTAAACATGTGCTACATATCTTAATGGAAAACCAGGAATATTTTCAGTGTTTCAGAGATCTTGTTTCATGACAGTTTAAATATTGCTTCTCTGAACTGAAATTAAGGGGATGGAAATCTCCAACACACATGAAGGAGTAACTCTTTCAGTCACTAGTGATTATTTAGATGCATGCATATACACATACATACACAACTATTGGAGCTTGTTATGATGCTTTCCTGCTTGACATGTTGAAAATGAGAGACACATAGGAATAATGTCAAGTGAGACTGTAGAACTGAATGCCAAATGCAATTTGGGTGTTAAATCCAAAATGGAGTATAATTTTCTCACCATACAGTAGATACGATACAACTACATAGTTAAATATGTCAGTCAATAGCTATACCTAAATTCTGCTTTTCTCTTCAGAGAGCCAGCTAAATTTTTCAAACTCCAGGTTTATTTTCTGTGAACAAATCTGTCAAACTCTAGCAAATATTAATATTTTCTGTTATAACTGTGGATGGATACAAAACCTAGGAAGTCTTTGCTTATCATTACTTTTCCCCATTATGAAGTCCACAGCACAGAAGGGTCTGAAATGCTGAATAAGTCATAAAAAAGCTGATGAATATTCACTCTGATTCGTAAATGAATTTGATTCAATAACCTTTGCTTTGCATTTAACCATGTTCCAAAGCTAATTTCAAGTTGGATCACTACCAGCAAATTTGGATTACATATACACAAAACCAAAAATTCAGATTTGTAAGGATGGATTCTGTAACTCTCCAGAAAGGGAACAGCAGTAGTACCCTGGGACTGAAAAACTCTGACTTTCCACAGATTCTGAGTGCCTGCATCTCATTTAGCAATCAGAAACTACATAGCACGTAGAATAACAAGGGTTATGGAACCAACCTAAACCTTCATCCTACAAACACTTGTGCACATGTAAACGTTCCTTTGATTTTAATGGAACTAATCACAGGAAGAATGTGGGTAAGTGTTTGCAGGATTAGGGTTCAGCAGGTCATGAATTGTATTTTAGATATATTTACAATGAATTGCTTGTGAATCACTTACAGAGCAAGAGTCTTTACCAGAAGACATTTCTAGAGAGCAAACAAATTCAAGGACTTCACAAGCATAAAGGGCAAAATTTGTGAATAATTTATTTCCCAAAATTATTCATGGATTTTTGCCATATGCTAACATCACGAATCCATGAACAGTAGCACTCCTGCTGAGCTACAGAGAAGCAAGTTTCTGAATCCTGTGAAGCATTCAGAGTCCTTTGAAAGAATTCCCAGATGTTTGTATGGAGTAATTTCAGTTCTTCCTTGAGGGCTTTCAGTTGTGGAAGCCTGCAAGTTGTGTTGAACCCAAGGAAGAACATAATGTATTTGAAAACCACTGAGATAGTGTTGTCCACACTGTCATCTTTGTGAACAAGAATGTTTGTCCTAGATCTATTCACTGAACCCAGGGAAATGCATTCCCTGCTGTGTAAATACCTGATGCAAAAAGGGACCTGGAGGAGAACCAGCTGGCTTAAGCTCAGCCAGTATGAAACAGAGGTGACACATGTTGGCAGACTGAAGCACTTTGAGGAATTGGCAGGAACTTTCACTGCCTCTTTAGTTGATGGCATCTGTCCACCCATTGTCCAAGTGGCTTTGCAATCAGCTAGACTGCAAATTTTCCAGGCATCATCTTGTTATTCTGTGTCTGCACAGTGCCCAAAACACTGGGATCCCAGACTGTACAACTAAAAACTATTGTGATACAAACAATTAACTATACTAAGCACAGAGACTTCCCAAGCTCCTCTCTGGTTCCGGGATCGCCATACTAACAGTAGCAGGTATGCTGTCTTCTATTTCTGACTGTGCCAAGGTTGCAGCGCTTCTTTACCAAGACATAGCATATATAGTCAATCATGTCTTTGATCACACATAACCATGATGACATAACCTGGCATAATCTTTGAGCCTCAGCTGGAAACTTTGCTCAATACTGATATTTTACCTTCAAAAATAAAATCAACCTCAGTGAGAGCATTCAACACTGATTTTGCCTCTTACGCAAGTGACCCGTTCCACTGGTCTTCTCAGGTAAGCCATGCCAGTGTCTAGAAAATGTGAGCATAGAATATACTCTCTGATTGTCAGAGACAGCCTTTTTCTCAGAAGTAAGTGAACAGAAAGATTAATGCAGCAGACTAAAATAAAAATATTCTTTTCAGAAAAATATACCCACTGACGTGAGATCAGAGTACCTATAATTTTGACTACATCTTATTCCTTTTCCTTGACAAGTGAGATAAACTCATTGATTGACACTTGCAGTTATTACTCATCAGCCAAAATTGATGTTATTTCTATATTATACTTTATATTTTCTATTTCTATATTATACTTTAACTTACTCAAAATGTTAGGAAGTGAGAAGTCTTGCATTGGCTTAATTTTTCACAAGCCCTAATCTCATAACTCTGCCTGGATTTCAAAAAGTCTCTGTTTGATACAAAACACAAAATTGCTAGGGTGTTTTATTATCAGTACAGGGTATTTTCAAAGTTACTGGGAAATGAATGAAAATCTCACTGAATTCACTGAGAACAAAGTGCTCATTTTATTTGAAAACTGTAGCACTTCTCCAAGTGACTAAGCACACAGAATAAATGCCCAAGTATTGTTGTTCCCTCTTAAAAATAAAACTGCAGAAATACATTGATTCAGAAATGAAAATGTTTTTTTCCCTGTTCACAGATTAAACATGAGAGCTGTTTCTGCCAAATAATCAAGGACTTGTATCCAAGGTTGAAAACACAACAAAGCAAGATATCTGTTTTTCAGTGAACAGCCTTACAAATCAATGGCATGTTTTTATTCAGTTTATAGTCTATCAGATGAAAAAGGAGAAGCCCAATACCACACCTCTTAGAGGAAATAGTGTCTTATTATGTGACTCCCACTCACTGTCATGGTAAGGTTCAGGTGTCATTTTTCATTATGATTACAGCCCTGGCAGACTAAAAGGTTTTTGCCTTTTCCTTTCAGTCATATGAGTTTTTCCTGCCATCTTTCAGATTGCAAGATGATAATAATTGCAGGCATTCTGGTAGAAAACATTGAGCTTATTCTACATCAATCTTCCACTCTTCTTGTGTTGTTTTTTCTGCTTTTCACCCAAGAACTGCAATCCAGTTGCCTCAAGTTATTATGAGATACCTCTCCCATGTCTTCACTGTACCAGAAATTATTTCAAGATTTTTTAAAAGCA
Organism: Patagioenas fasciata; assembly: GCF_037038585.1. NCBI lineage: Eukaryota > Metazoa > Chordata > Aves > Columbiformes > Columbidae > Patagioenas > Patagioenas fasciata. The sequence continues at coordinate 50,998,751 of NC_092522.1, forward strand.
TTTGTTGAAGATTAGTATCTTTAACAATACAGAATCAAAGTTTGTTCATTGTGGACAAATAATTTAATCCATTTTAGGTTCCAATGTGATCAAAGCTTCACTGTGCTTAAGTTAGGATTTTATACTGGGCACAGACAATACCTCAGTATCTACAGTCCTGTATTTACCAGGAGCTGTTTTAAAAGGGTCTGAGTTTTTTTCATTGTAAACTTCAGACTTCTTATATAAGTCACTAAGTGTCTTGATTTTCTTATTGCTCACGTATATTTTCCACAGGCTCCTTGCTTAAAGAAACAAAGCTGTTTAACATGCACCATTTTACACTTTCTTTTGGATTTCTTGATTAGGCTAATCTCTGCATCAAACCATTTCACATAAGTGCATTTCCTTCTTTGTCTTTTTGGTATTTAAAAAAAAAAAAAAGAGAGATAAAAGGAAAATATAATGTCCAGTAGAAAGGAAGCTCTCTCAGCTCTGAATTCTAGAGCATCTCTGTCCCCAAGAAGGCCTCAATGCTACGTGCTTTGGAGCGGCTGAATGCTTACCAACAAAAATCACCTGAAGTATAGATTATTAGTCCATGCACAAATGTTTTGGGTTTGTCATCAGCAAACAGGGCCACGAAATGTTAGTTTAAGGAGAATTAAATTGAAGATTTCATTAGACTAAATTAGTTTCAGGGAGCAATTAGTCATTCCTCTCCTCTTCCCCCTGACCTGATATCTGCAGTCTAGGTAATATTCCAAATACTTAAGTGAGATAAAGGAGCATCTGAAAAAATGCCATTTTTCAAACAGACGCTCTCGTACTCTATTAGCACTGTCAGATGTATTCCCCTGCTAAAAGCACTTCAGAGTGGAACAGTGCATGATCCAGTCTCAGCTGAATACCATTGACCACAGCAGAGATAAAGCCAGGCTGAATCTCACTGCTTGTGGAATATCATAGCTGTTCATTTGCATGATCTGTTCAGGTAAGGTGGGAATTACGTCATTTAACTTGAGCTATCAAAATATATTCAACTACTAGTATTAGTTACACTTGTCCCCTCTACAGTCCATGGAGACAAGCACTTCTGAAAGAGGTTCAATCTCAACCAGATATCAATGGGACACAGAGTCATAATTCTAGCATAAAGATCTGAACTCATTGAATATTTATATATCAAAATCTCTATTCTATCTTTAGATATCACAAAAATGACCATTTGCTTGAATGGGTAAGAATTAATGCCTGTTGGATTTTTTTTTTCCTCCTCTTTGGTGTGATGACTACAAGCCTACAATACACTTTTCTACTCTTCCAAGTGTGGTTTGACTAGTAATGCACTCCGAGTATCATCTGGGAGGGCTGTGTATTACATCTGCTTGTAACAGGCTAATCTGCCACGGCATTACAAAGTCTTTCCAAGCTTTCACTGACTTCCAAGACTTCATTTGCTTTTAGGTAGGAAGTTCACTCTTTTGATCCTTTTTAATGGGTGGACTCCTTCCTGTAAGCAGTTCAGAGAAATCGAAGCAAAATTATGCCATGTGGAGGTAGAGAACTACTAAGTATAAGCACAGATTGAGACAATGCTTGGAAGTTTTTCAGTAAAAGACAAACAAAACAAAAACAACAAACTAAACCAAACCAATCCAAAAACACCCCCTAACCCTCTCTAAATCAGCTCCATGAGTTAACAATCCTCGTAATAATGAGATTAGTATCCATGATGCTGTTCTATTTTTAAAAAGAAAAAAAACAAATGTGTTCATTCAAAACTTTTTCATTGCTGGATTTAGAACAATGTATATATTAAATTATGGATTAAATGTGTGGATTAAAATGTATAGATAAATTAAAGGTAAAAATGTAAATATCCTTCTAAAATGTCTTTTTTCAGTTTTACTGAAGTTTTATGGTGGAACAGGCTTCACTTAGTCTATTATTTCTCGTGAGGGGAAAACAAAGGTGTGGGGTTTCTTTAAGTGTGTGTCTTTATATATACAGATCCATGTATGTATATATATTCACTCCAAAATAATAACTTCCCTAGTAGGGACGGAAGAAAAGGTTCCACTTTTATCAGAATCAATGGCAAAATCATCAAGTGTGGGGTGCAGCATTTATCGACATATTTACAGCCTCAATTGGTACAAATTAACACAGTTTCAGGAGGGTCAGGGGAACTTTTCTGTGCACTCAGACTTAGAAAAGGCATTTCTGGGAGAAAGCATTTGCTCAGTTAATCATTCCTTGGCCCAGAAGATGAAAAACACAATCAGAAACTCATCTGGATAGAGCTGGTGCAGTGATAGTGACTGTAAAGCTGCTGGGTGACAATCTCAGGGGAAGCCAGCCAGACACAGGAGAACGTTCTGCCTTTCTGGGCATCTGTCCCTGGGCAGATGTGTCCTGCTGCAGAGACTTTCTCAGCTCCCACTGAGAGCAGGACCCAATGGCACAGAGCAGCACAGCAGGAAAGGCTGCTCTGCTTAACAAGGGATTTGGCTGTAAAGGAGGGACAGCAACAAGCGAGGTGAGAAACTGAGTTTATATTCCTTGGCACAGCCTCCAGCATTTTTTTAATGCTGAGAGAAAATGAAATCAGTGTTTGTTAGCCCTAATATAGCCCTTTAAAATAAACACAAAATTATTGGTTAATATTAAATAGAGCAATGAATGAAATGCTATTTCTGAGCCAGTATCATCACCTTTATTCAGCCAGCTTTTCTCTTTTGCTTGCTGTGACAGCTGTGTCTTTCACTGGCACTGTATTGGTAGCTCAAATGCTTTCACTGGAATTTTTTTAGACAAATTCACACATAACTGGGAGTTACAGCAGCTCTTAAATTATGTGCTTGAGCATTTTTTGTTAGTTGGTTTTTTTTTTTTTTTTTCCAGATACTAATGTCTCTGCTTTAGGTTGTAGACATTTTAATAAATGGCTACAAATTGAGGCAAAAATAAAACAATACGAAAAAGTGTGGCCAGATTATTGGTAAGTAAAGACAGGATGTGGAGATGGACAGAAGAGTGGGTGTGCAGGAAATAAATGTGATCTGCAGAGCCTTGAAATATAACTTACAGGCTTTCCTTCATCTGGAGCAAAACTGCCCACTGGGACACTACAATATAATCGCGTCACCAGACGATAGGGTAATAATATTGAAGCTACTAAATCCAAAAGCCCAAGCAAACTATTGTAGGTTAAAAACACAGAGTCCTCTTTGGGGGTTCAGCTTTTCCTAAGCCATGGTAATGTCCTCAGGAAACAGGACTTACTACTGGAGACCTCCCTCTTTATACAGAGGTTTGACCAGAAGGCCTATATAGCCATGAGAAGTACTGCCTTATCCCAGTGTCCTCCCCAGGCCATCACTACTCAGTAGTCAAATAAGCTTTTGTGTTACAGGGTAGGGACTGACCGAGCCCATGATTACAATACCAGCCCGGCTGCTGCCTGCACCCACTCTTCTCGTCCACCAAGAGCTCTGGAGTTGTGTTAACCTTACTGCACTGTGGACATGCAGGTCTCCTCTTTGGTACCCACATCTCTACCTGGTTCAGCATCCCCCACCACCATTGTCTCATGCTGACAGCACAGGATAATTGCAGTGGACTGTAACATGTGGAAAGGGCCCTTCACCAAGCTGTCGCTAACCAATACCATTATGAAGCATGTGGTATTGGGAAAGCATCCAGCTGCTCAGAAAAGCAGGGGACTAGAAAAACGGGCTTCCTCCTGAAGACCCACACATTAGAGAAGGTAGCTGCTGCTTTAGAAGTGGAAGCAGCCATTCTCCTGCCTTCCCCAGCACTGCGGAACTAAGGAAAATCAAGCCTGGCCCTTCAGCACCCCTCTGCACCTCTCAGTCCAGCCTCACCTCTCCCATCCTCCCTGCAGGTCCTGCCAAGCTCCAGGCAACCCCAATCCCTTCATCCTTGCCACATAGCTACTCCAGCAACGTTCACACCAGCTTTGCACCAACGTTTCCTGGTCATAGTTCAAACACTTAACTGGGCAGGTCTTCTCCACATAGAGCTTGTCTGCTGAGTATGTCTTGGTACATAAAGCAGTTTAGGGCTCAGGATGATAGTTATGGTCTCAGTCAGAACAGCCAGCAAATTCAAATGATAGTTTGACAATTCAGAGCTTCAAAATTCAATAGCAGAAAGGGATATTTTAAATGTTAGCTCATGCAGCCAAGAAGCTGGCTATGTAATAAAAATATAATATTTTAAAATCATAGCTCAGTGGAGAAAGTTACGTGCCAACTGACCTAACAGTTTGAAGCTCATGGAAAGGCAAGCATATCTATATAATCTGCATTAGGATCAGAAATACTCAATTACTGAGTTGATACTTTGAAAAACAAGCAAATTTTTAATCATTTGAATGTTTAAGAATGTGTAGTAAGGCAAGATTATTTTCTACTCAGTGCTGGTACCAGCCTCTGTAGAGGAAACGAAGACGTGTGTGCAACTACAGTAAGCAAGATTAGATAGACCAGTGGTGGTACCTCAGCATTTTAGCTGGGAAATCGTCTGTTACCTTATGAAATCTGATGGGTTCATGGTCAAAAGCAGTGCAACTGTAAAAATATAATGGATCATGCCTCAAAAGGAAAAGCAGTTAAGCCTCTATCACTTTTTTTTAAAAAAAGTTGCCTTTGAAGTAAAACACTTTATAGGATGGCTATTCGGCTGTGGGTCTTGCATTGTCGTGGTTTGAGCATTTCCGATTATTTCTCTTTAACTTTGGAAAAAGAAAATGCACTGCCAACAACCAAAAGAACTTATGTGTACTTATCCACACATAATTCGCCCATAACTTAAATAATGAGTTTTGCTCCACAGAATATAAACTGTTCAGGGTCAGTGCTGGAATATTCCATCAGAAACACAGTAAATTAAGCCATTACAACAGGAAGAGAATTGAGCAGTTGGAATACTTTCGTTTCTCTTAAGTAACACAAATTTGAAATAAGCAAATGAGATAAACAGCTCTCATGCATGATTTTCAGGAGACAATATTAACTGCCTGAATGCCAAGGTTATGAAGATCCCTAGGACAAAACAATAGCTGAGAACAGAGTCACCAGTAGGCTATGAAATCAGAAAACAATCTGTAGTTCAACACAATCATATTTAAGGAAGAGTTTTGAGGGATTTTTTTTTTTTCTGTTATGAAGTAAGTTGATTGACTATACAATGGACATACATCAAGGCATTTCAATTAAGTAATATGTAAACATTCTTAGCTTGACCTAAACTGTAGACCATCACAGTACCAACACAGCGATCAGCAGAAGTCTAAAGTGACTTCAATGCAATTGATGCATTCTGCTGGATTCCAGCTAGGTTAATTGAGATCAGCATCTCAGGAAAAGGAAATATTCAGCAGTGAAGAGCTATGCTATTTTGAGAAAATCGAAAAGAGACATTTTCAGGACTTTTAGTAGATGGACTTAGTGAATCTGCACACTCACCCAAGTCAGTAGATTGTATTACTGTTACAGTTTATAAGGCACTGTCATTTCCAACTAGTTTACCCTCCCAAATTATCTTTTTATCTGAGAGGAAGTATCACAACTATAGGAACTTGAAAAAACATCCTGTGCTAAAGAAAAGGAGAAACCTAAACAAACAAAAATGAAATAGAACCAAAATTAGTGGTCTGACTTAAGGCCACAAAACCAGAGAAACCCAGTAAAGTCTAAAAATCCAGCTTGACATTGTGTCCTTCTCTCAAGCTTGCGTGCCTTTTACTCATTTGGATTCCTATTTTTTTTCCCCTTCATGAAAGAGAAGGGTACTTCTAATTAAGGCTGTTATGTGAGCAAAATCACATTTCCCAACATACTTTTCAAATTTTTCCACTTTTCAAATTTCAGGTCTTGGTAATGAAAATTATGTTACAGAAAAGAACAGATAAATTCCCAGGTTAAGTAAGAATACAAAAATCTTATACTATATAAAGGATTATGCAAAGTTAATCCAGCCCTCATATACAACACAGCCTAAAACAGAACCTTTCTTGCATTAAATGCATAGTTTTTAAATAAGAAAAAGATTTGCCCTTGAGGTAAATTAGCTGAGTGGTCTGACATTGCCTCAATATGCTATCATGTCTTGCTCTCTTACACATACAAGTCCTTTCTTCCAGGTTGCTTAAAGTAGAGACAGGACTACCTTTATGAACAGGTAGTTTATCCTTCATCTAAGGCACTGGTCTCCAAAGTGGGGTGCACGTATCCCAGTGCGGGGCACAAGATAACCAACTGAAGTGCAGGAAGAAAACTTTCTTGTACTATTAATAAATGATTTTTTAAAAGTGTTTATTTCATCTTTTTTTCATCCTTTTTTAATTCTTATATTTAGGTATGTTTTGCCATGTACTTAATATATTACTACAATAGTACATCTATATAATTTATAAATAAATATACATTAATTAAGAGTGCATGATAAAAAATACCCCAACGTCTGAAACAAACCATTCGAGATTCTTTACAGAATATGTCAGTTCATCACAGGGCATCTATTTTACTGTATAACATAGAGGAGAACAAAAGGTCAAAGTACAAATGTTTGAAAACTCTGACAGTGAGAAAAGTAAAAACCCATTTTTCCCCAGTATATTACACTCTCTAGACTCCTTTCTCTAGACTTCTGGGGTTATTTTCAATATCTCAGAATAACTAGTTTCTGAGAAATATCAAAACCACAAGTTACCTCAGAAAAATGTTTTGGCTTTAAAAAAAGGGATTAGAAATTTAATGGGAAGAATTACTTTATATAACTTCCAGCCTGATCTAACAGATACAGGTGGTTTGGACTGTTCTTACAAACATTAGATTAGCCTTCCATTTCAGATGCTTTATATTAAGTTACCCTTAGGATGTGAGCATATATTCTTAGTTTGGTTTAAATCAGTGGGAGTTTTGCCATACACTCCAAGGGGTCTTTACCTTCTACAATTTTGCCTTAACAAGATAGAAATGTTTGCCAAAAACTGCATCTTGATTTATTTGCAAATTATTGCTAAAAATATTTGGCTTAACATGTAATAGGTTCAGATTTTCAGGTGGTATAAATCAATATAACTGTAGAACTATGCCAATTTAATCCACCTGAGGATGTACCAGTGGGTTTTATCCTATTTAAGATCATTCACAGTAGTAAAATAATTATTTTTAAATCTTCCTTGTTTTACATGGGGGCAGTCATAGTTGTTTCACCCAAGGCTACTGCATTTTTTTGAGTATAAGATGCAAATCAAGCATTTCAAAAATGTATTATTCGTTGAAAGTAAGTACACAATTAGCCTACACTTTTTATTCAGTCCTGGTACCACTCAAGGATCAGATGCTGTATTTAAATTTAGGCAACACTAACATGCCTTTGCAACACTGCTTACAACAGAGAAATTTTGAGTAACACTGGTTTACTTCTACCAAAAAGTTGATTCATATTAGCCATTTGTGTAATTTTATGTGTTACTTGTTAACAACTAGCCACACCTGTGCAAGATCCTTTTTCAATTCCTTTTTCAAAAACTATCTAAAGTAAACTCATTTCATTTTTAGGTGATGTTGTGTTTGTATGATGAGAAATTTACCAGTTGAGGACTCGGGCACTTAATAGACTAGTTGAGAAAGAGAAAGCCTTAAGAGAAGGGAAAATAAACACCTTAACACAACTGCAACTGTGAAGTAACCTCTTCCCCCTGTTACTTCTAGGGGCATGTACCTTCTCTGTGCTGCTGCAGAGTAGAACAAGGATATTTTTCTAGCTAATCCCTAAGTATTTATGAAATGTTAGGAAATTTTGGTATTCACCTTATTTTAAAATAATATAAAGCATTTGGAAGTGAAAGATTAAGCAATATAAGATATGGGAGAGTAAATAATGCCTTACATAATAATTTATGAAAATTATGAGCTCACATTTCTACAGCGTTTTTCTGGACTAAAGCTCACATAAGGCAAAATACCATAAAGTAGAAAGAGAAAATCAAAAGACCATTGCCTAACCTGACAAAACTTAATTTATCATGTAGGAGTTTACTGCATGAAATGTTCTTGTTAATTCTTTCACGGGCAAAGTATCTTGACTTTAGATAAATCTTTATCACTGTACTGTATAAAACACTACCAGTTTGGATAAGAAATAGATGTGTGAAAGCTTAAATCCCTCCACGTGCCCATCCTCCCTCTAAGATTCCGGCTAGCAAGTATTTCTTCAAAGTTTTTAGCAAAAGGCAGGAGTGAGCAGTAAGTTAAGTCTTTTAGTGCAAAACCTGTTTCTTCAGCTTCCATTCTGCTTTCTTTAGAGTGTAAGTTCTTTTCACTCAGAAAATACAGACATGAAGTCAAGTAATTATCCATGTCTGTAACTATGCAGATGCTGTTTGAAGTAAATTGTTGAAGATGGCCAACTTTCCATTGTTTTGCATGGAGTAAGGATTGTAAAAAATCATAGAATAGTTTGGGCTGGAAGGGACCTTCAAAGGTCATCTAGTCCGATCCCTCTGCAATGAGCACAGACGTCTTCGACTAGATCAGATTTCTCAGAGCCCCATCCAATCTGACCTGGAATGTCTCCCAGGATGGGGCATCTACCACCTCTCTGGGCAACCCGTTCCAGTGTTTCACCACCCTCATTGTAAAAAATTTCTTTCTTTTATCTAGTCTGAATCTACCCTCTTTTAGTTTAAAACCATTACTCCTCGTCCTGCTCCAGGTCCTACTGAAAAGTCTGACCCCATCTTTCTTATAAACCCCCTTAAATTGTTGAAAGGCCACAATAAGGTGCAAAATATTTCCCAAATTATCCCTGAAACACCTGCTAATTTCCTAGAATCTACAATAGCATTAAGTAACTTCAGTAAGTAAGTACTGACTGATGAAACTATGGAGGAACATCACCCACCAATCTGATTGTCAACAGGTATATTTATGACTAGGTTTCACATATCTGGGTATGTAGCATATGTGGTTCTTGCTGAACTCTGTGAGCAGCTAAACAGCACGACTGCAAGTCAGGCATGCTCCATCCCTTTTTTGTGAAGGAAAAGAAATGGAAACATTTGGTACAAGCTGTGAATTTTTAGTGTAAATCAGCTTTTCATCTCTTAGTATATATATATATATGTTCAGTATCTTAATTGATAAACCACAATGTGGAGTGAGTACCTCACTCATTCAACCCTGTCTCTGACTGTCTCTTTCATAAAGTAATCAAGATCTACCTAAGAAGCTAACCAGATTTCTGCTACATTTCTAGTCCTTTAGAAGGCTGTTGCCCCACTGCTTTATACCTCCCAGGTGAAATTCTTTCAGGGTAGTTCATATTTATTTTTCTTGTGACAAAATCATCATGGAGGAAAAGAGTTTCTCTTCCTCATGGTCTCAGAGGAACAATGTCACCCTCAGATGTCATCTTATTTGTTTAAATGAAGCAAATACCACCTGCCTTCTCTTGGAAAGGAGCTGCTTTCCCTGATACATTAGTACTAACTAACTTCTCCTATGTATCCATTTTCACGAACACAGATGACCAGAATTGCACTCATGGTTCTAGATAAAATCCAGAAAAAACAATAAGGCTATCTAAAATGGCATGAATGCTTCCTCGTCTGCATTGTCTGCCCTCTTCCTGTCTGCCTGTCCCATCATAGCTAGCTAGATTTTTTTTTGGGTCACACACTTGCCATTTTTACAGCCACAGTAATTGGATGGCTTATAGTTAATCCTACGATTGACTTCTTTCTATGTAGAACACAACATATAATTATATATGGTATAATTACATATCGTTTACATTTCTTACTTCCTTTTTTGTTATATCTTTTAATTAAATTTGTTTCATGACAGAGACTATTAATGTGTGTTTCATTTAATACACATTTCAACATCAATGAGCACATTTAGCTCGGAATTATTTTCTAGCTGTGTCTCTGAGTGGTTGAACTTAAACATTTCTCATGATACAAAAAATCTGTCCACATTTTTTGCTTGTTTCTCATTCTTTACAATAGCTGAATGTGATTCATAGCTCCCTCATAACATGCAATATCACTAAACCTGCTACACCTCAAGTTATTCAAACATGTTAAAAAGCCATTTTGAAAATGAAGCAAGTCTACTGACTTCTGTGTAGCTCCACTATCCAGAGATAAGATTTCTCACATGCTTATAAAAAGTTTGAAAAAGTGACTACCTGTAAACTACTGAAAAAAATGAGCCTTACTTTCTCTGACAACATCCCAAGACTCATATTTACATGTACTGTTCCAAAGTCAAAGCTTCAGTCAATGGTAAATCAATATAGCCATATCTAAAAGATACATTGTTTTGATATAGGTCAAGAAATTCCTTTCTAATTTATTGCAGTGATTAAACAAGGTATTGAAATGCATGAAACCAAATTTATCTGTTTTGCTGACCTTGAAGCTGGCGTCCTTTGTACAAATCCTTTGTTTTTGTTGGGTGAGCTCTGGCACCATTGTCACACTTAGGTTGTTCATACCTAAAGATCAAACAGGGAGAGAATAAGACCAACAAAGCTTAATTTGATTTAGAACTAATGTATTTCCAATGTCATAGTGCAAATTAAACTTGTACCTTCTTTTATTCAGGGAATAAGCTTGTTTTTCATTCAGAAGAGGCAATGCAAATTCATCTGCCCATTTTTCACTTACCTCAAAGAAGACAGCACATCTTTATTCTCCTGAGGTTGATACCAAACTAAAAAAATTATGGTCTGTTCCAAAGCCCATTCTATAGGGAGGAAAACTGAGGAAGGAGAGAATTGTGGAGACTTGCTTTAAAGGAACACATAATAAAAAAATAATATTGAAAACACACACAAAGAAATCTCAAAACAAAACCAAACAAGCAAACCAACCAACCAAACAAAAAAAGTCAGGCTGTCCTCTCACCTACCAAATAAAAAAGTTGTAAATAGTATGACAGATTCTGAAATCTGACACAGATTCGAAACACCAGAGAAGCAATTTCAAAATCACAGCAAGGCGGATACTGTAGTTAGTTACTACTGCAGCTCTAAAGCCATGTGCAACTGTATCATCTCTGAAAAAATGTTAGTTTATACAAGGGCCAACCATGAACAACTGACATTTTGAACAAGCGTGAAGAACTGATGGGGCTTCCAGAAAGAAGGGAATTGGGCTGGAACAGCTTGAGATGGAAAAAAGACTGAATCTCCACCTGCCACCAGAACATTCTTGTTCCTCTGTGCTTTCTGAGTTTACTTAAAGCCACTTTGTCAGTCCAGCTGTAAGAAGCAACTCTGTGCTATTTGTACTTCTAACAAACATTGACTTGCACAACAGCACTAGCAATATCTTTCATGCAAGACTGAGAGGCAGGAGACCATCTGCTGCTGAATCTGTTGGTTTTTTTTTTTTCTTACAATGCCTCTATCGATGCACAGTGGTTTTTAACTTGACAGAAACTCTGAGAAATTTACCATCTCATTCTCCTAAATGAGCTTGAAGCTCCAAAATTTAGTGTGTACCATTTCAGATAAAGTTTCAATTCTCAGTTAAAAACACTTAGTAATGTAACTTGTGTCCACGTACGTGTGTTTGCACATACATACCTGTTCAATGCATCTAGGTTCTTTCATATATTATGTAACTGCTCATCTTCCCTTAAAGTTCTCCTATTCTAGGGTTCCCCAAAGTGACATTTACTGAGTAACATACTAAAATGACTAATTAAAATATACTAATCCAAATTTTTGGAACAAAATGTTCTTTTAAAATGCATTAAATTGTGGGTGTCTCCTGGGTCCAGGCCAAACTGCCCCTAAGAAGAGTACATAAATATTCTGACCTTAATTACCTGGTGGAATTAAATCAAATTTTGGCTGCTGCAAGAATGTACAGTGTTGTTTCATGGACATGGGAGATCTACAGACAATTTTTTCCCCTAAAGAACTGCAGGAATAGAAGCTGCTTTGGTTGCATTGGTTGGATTCAGATACCTGATGGATGACCACTTCCATGAGCCAAGAAAAGAGTGAAAGGGGAATCTTTGAGCAATATTCACTAATGCAGTATCTGGCAACCAGCCTGGTCCCTGATTAAACTGATACCTGACTCTGCATTCCTCTCGTCCTCTTTTGTTACTGTCACTGCTCTGTGCCTACACTTTCTTTTTTGGCCTCTACTCTTCTACCTTCTTGGCTTATATTTTGTTAAATACACATAGAGTTCATCATATACAAATTGCACCTATTAAAGCCCAATAGGTGTTAAAATGCTATAATGTGAAAAGTCCATGTTTACCTCTTTAAAGCAACTGAAGAAGTTTAAATGAATCATTAGAAATTTACCACACAGGCGCAGTCACACTAAGAACTGATAAGAAAAACACACTTGCGTCAGCTTTCAGGGGGAAAGAGTGGGAAAGGGATAGCATGTCAGAATGGAGCACTGTCAGGTTAAAAATAATGTAGTCAAAAGTCATCCCAAGTTACTCTTTTGAATTTTAAAAGGAAAAGAATCCTCAGCAGTGAAAATATATCTAGAGTCATCAAGAGTTTATGAAGGCTGCTTTATACCTCTGAGCAGTCTGCTGGGAAGGACTGAGATTTATTGAGGTATACAAAGCAGTGGAGGATGGAGAGTTTAAAATCTACAGTATGGGCAGCCTCCTGAAGCAGCTGACTGATGTTCTTTTTTAAGTTTAGAGAATCTTGTGCACATGGATTGGGCACTACTTTGCCCATGATCCTAGTTGCTAAAAAGTTGCATGCGAGAACACAGACTTATGGCCTTGCTGAGCAAAAAGGTTGAGGGTCACACTGTGCTGTCCAGGAGGCAATGGGAGCCAGCTGGTAAGGACCATGTCAATAGAATTTCAAGGGAATGGTTTTGTACCCTTTAAATGCATTACCTCTTTTAAGTCATGTGGATGTTTCCTCTTGGCTTTCACAAAAGCCAGATTTATACCACAACTTTACATATTTCTTGTGAGTTTTACTGGCTTAAATATCCTAGAGTGGTGCTTCATTCACATATCTCTATTTTAACTCTAGAATTATATGCTTTTTTCTAGAATGCCTTCACTGAAAAATGATTTATCTTTGCTTCAGATGATGAGAGATTAGGTCAATGAGTATTAATAACTTCCCCTAATTTTGTGGGTCTAATTTAATGGGACTACTATTTATTGTGGTATTTGGAGCCTGATGATATGACAAAATTCATCCTCATGAATGCAATCAAAACAAACAACACGCAGAATGCTAAGCTCTTCTGGCTGTCTATCCTTTCACTGTTGTCCCCTAGTGATTTGATCCAGATTTGCAAAACAGAGATGCCCAAATGCAATGCATCCTTCTTGCTACCAGGAGTACTAAAGCTGTCGATTCCTGCCATAAAGTTTTAACAGCTGGTCTTCTAATTTGTATTTTGCAGTGAAAAGCTGGAAGATATCATACACCATTTTTCATGAGTCCCTGGTTCTTTAAACTAGGAGACTCACATGTTCACCCTTTCCATTCTGTAAGAAAGAATTACAGAAAAGACAACTGCAGAGTTTTCATTATGTTCTGATCCCTCTTTACTTCCCTCTGCTAGGGTAAAAAAAAAAAAAAAAAAAAGAGTTTGATTTTATCAACGTAGGAAAAAAAAATCAGGAAATAATTAATGGGATTCCAGCCCACCTAAATCTTTCCCAGAAATGAGGTCTAGACACTCCTCTTAAACTCTAGGCGGTAATTCCACCTGCTTGTTTACCAGGACTGTAAATTCCTAAATACCTCAGTCATTCTTTATTTGGTATGAAACTCCTAAAATTGAGTACTCTCCTTATCCATCTGTGCTCAAAAATGTCCTGTCTGGGGATATTACAAAATAGTACTTTCTCAGAGTTCTATGCACTGCATGCACACTATAAATATGAATAGAGGAGTGAGCTGGTTGATTTTGAAGGATCGCTACCTCCATTTTCAGGAATGGTTCATCCCAATGTAGGAATCCTGCACAGATGAAGAAGGAGCACCTAAAAAAATTGAGACAAAAAAAAGGAAGTATACAAGAGGCGGAAACAGGGTCTGGTGATACTGGAGGAATATGCAGACAATGTCTGTGTGTGCAGGGATGGCTTTAGGAAGGCCAAAATCCCTGGAGCTAAATCTGGTAAGGAACATAAATGGTAGCCAGGAGGTCTTCTTGCACACATATCAGCAGAAAAAAAAATAGGGAAAATGTGGGCCTGCTGTCGGGTGGGACAGGGGACAAAGGACATGGGTAAGGCAGAAGTACTCAATGCTTTCTTTTCCTTTGTCTTTATTTGTAAATTCAGTCTTTAGGAATACCAAGTTCCCGAGACCACTAGTAAAGTCTGCACCAAGGAAGACTTATCCACAGTGGAGCAGGATTAAGTCAGGGATCATTTGAACAAACTGGACAAATCCATGCAACTTCATGGGATGTACTCACAAGTGCTGAAGGAGATGGCTGATGTCATTATGAGGCCACTCTCAATGATATTTGAAAGGTCATGGTGACCAGGGGAGGTTCCTTGGGACTGCAAGAAAGCAAATGTCACTTCTATCTTCAAGAAAGGCAAGAAGGAGCTGAATAACAAGCTACTCAGCCTTACCTCAGTTCCTGGGAAGGTGATGAAGTAAATCCTCCTACAAGTTTTTTCAAAACATATGAAGGATGTGAAGGTGATTAGGAGTAGTTAGCATGGATTCATGAAGAGGAAACCACACCTGGTCAAGCCTGCAGCATTCTATGATGAGATGATTTGCTCAGTGGATGAGTGGAGAGCAGCAAATATGTTTACCCTAATTTTAGCAAGGCTTTTGATACTGTGTCTGATTACATTCTCATACACAAACTGATGAAGTATGGGTTAGATAAATGAACAGTGAGGTGTGTTGAAGACCAGATGAACTGCCAGTCTCAAAGAGTTGTGACCAGCAGTAAAAATTCCAGTTGAAAGCCAGTCACCAGTGGAGTGATCCAGCCAGTATTGTTTAGCCTCCTCATTAATGACCGGGATGCTGGGACAGAGAACAACTTCAGTAAGTTTACAGATGATAGAAAATTGTGAGGATTGGCTGATACTCCAGATGGTTGTGTTGCCATTCAGAGCGACCTCAACAGGTTGGAAAAATGGGCTGGTAGGAATCTAATGAAGTTCAAAAAATGCAAATACAAAATTCCCACAACTAGGGAAGATTAAGCCCCTGTACCAGCACAGGATGAGGACAAACCAGCTGGAGAGCAACTCTGTGGCAAGGACCTGGGATTTCTGATGGACACTAAACTCAGTATGAGGCAGCAATGTGCCTTTGTAGCACAGGACACCAACAGCCTCCCAGGCTGCATTAGGAATAGTATTGCCAGTAGGTCAAGGGAAGTGAGAAGGCTCAGGGAAGATCTTATTAATGTGTATGAATATCTAAAGGGGGAAAAAGAGAGAAAGAAGAATCAGACACTTCTGAGCGATGTCCAGTGACAAAAAAAGAAACAATGGGAATGAAATGAAATGAAATACAGGAAATTTCATTTAAACATAAGAAAAGGTTGTGGGGTTTTTTTGCTTTTTTTTTTTTTTTTAAATTGGGATGGTGATCAAACACTAGAATAGGCTCCCTGGAGATATTGTGGACTCTCCATCCTTGGAGAAACTCAAAGCCCAATTGGACGTGGTCCTGAGCAATCTACTTCAAATGACCTTGCTTTGAGTAGAGGGGTTGGACTAGGGAATCTCCAGAGGTCACTGCCAATCTCAGCTATCCTGTGGTTCTATAATAAAATGATACTCATAAAGAAGAACTACCAAAAAAATCAGCAGAAGTCCTGTTGCTTGATGAGCACGAGAAGATGATTTGGACTCAAATTAGAGAATAGGAACTAAGGCTCCATAAAATTATTTAAACTTTAATTACAGGAAGTGTTAGCACTAAAAACAACAAGCAGTGAACAAACCTAGGAGTGGAGATTAGAGGAAGAGCAGAAAAGCGAACCTCTGGAATCTCTAGAGAACATCTCCAGGTCCTCACACAACATGTGTACTGATCCTTCAGTTTCAGGACTAAATTTGGCCTAGTTTGTTTTGGCAGTTTATGGGTCTCAACTTGCCAGAAACAGCAGATCAATAGCAACTTTAAGTCCTGCTCATTTGAGCTCGTACTGTAATTGGCATGGTCTAGACTGTGGTATAAACAGCTGTTAGTAAATCAGCATTTGAATATGTGAAAAACATTCCCCAAGAATATAATACTATACAGTGAATTAGAATGTTGTGCATTTTTTTTTCACAATCTTTATGCGAAAGATAAAAAAATAAGTTGGGCTTAAGCTTGAAGAGATTTATGATTTCATCAAGATACCCATACTGCCCATCAGCTGTAGATGAGCTTCTATAGCATTATTTCAAGGGCCAAACCTCAGTAACCAGCCTAAATAATATCTTTCAGAATCTGATACTTGCCTTACCTACATGTGTTCTATGCAGCTAACAACACTTTACCATGTATTCAGCTCAGCTGAGATGACTGAACTCCAAGCTTCAATTAATAACACACTAAAACAATATTTCCTCTCTATGGGTTCCCAAGCAGTTGTTTCATCAAAGTCAGCCATATGAAATAATTGAGGAGGTTGCTGGAAAAATAACTGAACATTTCTGAAGTTGGATGTGGTTTCTGTTATAGACCATCTTACTTGGTTCTTCTATATTCAGGCCAAGGAGTGTGAGATTTCCTCTGGGCTTACTAATTACCTGTTCCACATCTTGGCTTCCCAGGACAAAACAGAAAATAAAAAAGAGGACTGAGGGAGAAAACTACCTGTAACATTTCAGTGAAACAGTCTTTGACCAGCTGACCTTAGCTTTTGGTGGCTCTCAGAAATATTTCGCTTCATCTTCATAGCGGAAGAAACCTATAGGGCATAGTTCCAGCAGCAATAGAAATCTATGTGCTGGTACATGAACACTGAGGCATCTTCTCACTACACCTTTGAGTGCTGAACTTGTGTTCCCTTACCTTGTTGATGTACCAGGGATGGGACGTCCTGTGTCCACCAGAACACACCAGCAGTAGCCTGTGGAAGGATGACACTGAACTGGTTTGTAGAGGCCACCCTGGGCACATTCTGGAATGAACACATTGTCTTTCTGGGGCTGTTTAGCTTCTTCCAGGGCTGACTGAAGTTCTTGATCACATGATGATGCTTTTGGAAGGAAAAGAATAACTACTGAAAAAGATATAGGGAAAGGGCCTACTAGATTTATCAAACAGTTTTTATATCTTTGGTTGCACATAAGGATTTTATCTGAAGAGGCTTGCTACAGTTCATATACCAGCTACATTGGTTTTTGCTGTATACTGTTAGGAATTTTAGTTTCGTTTTCATGCAGCTGCTTCTTAATACAGACCTATTAATACCTTGACACCCCCTTTCCTATACAAGATATAATCTACAGGTAACCAAATACTTTCTGTCACTTTAAAAAAACATCCTCACCCACTCCACAGTCCCTAAACTACTGATTCTTTTCAGAAACAGTAAAAATCCAGCTTCTTAGGACTCCTTATATGAACTATTCATCTAGATGTTAATTTATATGTGTACATTCTCCTCTTTCTTTCCAGCTTTAGAACAACCTCTTAATGCAGTGAAAATTCTTCCACCTTCTTTTCTGGCAATGTATCATTTACTCTGGAGACCAAAGACCCACAAGAAAAAGTAATACATTTTTATTTCTTCATTAGCTATACGTCCCCGATTTCTTCCGGATGTGAGGAAAGCATGTCTACACATTCCTAGCCTTTACGTGAAAATATGGACCAGGGGGCAAAGAACAGAAATCCCAGGGCCTAAGAATGCCAGACGTTCACACCAATTAGTCAAAAAAAGTCTCTGCTGAGGATTTTACATTACTCCTAAGCTGGTATATGTGGCACTGCAGAGAAAATAAATGAGGCAGGCTGTTTACTGAAGACATTATTTATTCAGAAACTTCAAAGTCAGTCTTCCATCATGTGAAATTTAGAACAGCTTCTGTATAACTCTCAAACTAATCCAGTAAACAAAAATTAAGTATTTGAAAAATAAGAATGTTGGTAACAATACACACTCTGCAAACACACAAATTACTGACAGGAAAATGTCGAGTTATCAGAATTTCATTTAAAGTCATTCTAATGTTACCAAAAAATCTGTGAGTAATATTTGCTCTTCTTTCAAATCACTTAAATACTAGTGACACACTTCTTCTGTGAACTAGCAGGATTTACTTCTTTATTTTTCACAGTTCAACCCACAGAAGAACAAGTTGAATCCTGACTGGATTTTCTGGTGCATTTGTAATGAGTTTCAGCTTCAGTCTAATCTCATTTATTCACAGGGCTCAGAAAACGCTTTGCAAATTGTAGGCAAAAACTGACCGAAAGTCACTAGTTATGTCTAGAAGTCTACTGCTCCTTGCCAATTTCTTCCAAATGCAGGTGAGCAAAATCAGTAAGACTTCTGCTGCAGGGCAAAAGGTGGCAGGAAGTTAACCATCATCATGTGTTAAACAGCACACCATCTCCAAAACAGCATATTTTGTTCTAACCCTTGTAAAAAGGTTTAAAAAACAAGTATATCACTTGCTACCTCAATTAGAAGGCACAGATCTAGTGTTTTTTCAGTTTTCTTCAGTTCATTTTTTTTGTTTTGTTTTACTTTGCCTCTTTTGTTTCTTATGGTATTTGAGCAGGACAACTAGATAAATTGATTTTGCATGTTTTTGTCTTGGTCTACCCACTGACATAATCAGAGATTGAATAGCTCACAAAGCATTAGCGTGTAGATAATAAATTGTACTTAGAGAATCAATGTAGTGAGGACAGAAAGACTCCTTTAAAAAAGGGAAATAGCTAATTATTTGCGTGCTAAAACCTTCACAGAAATAGGTATGGTTTCACAAATTAGAAACCCATCACCAAGCTCCTCTTAGAGTAGATACAACAAATCTTTCCCTCAGTGAATCTGGATTATGATGATTATCAAGTTACAAGGTATGACAACCCTGGAAAACACATCACTTAGCTTAGTTGTTCACTGTTTATGTTTTGTATGTAACCAAATGGGGTGAAGCAACTGCAGGGAGAGGGAGGAAATCATTACTCCTCTTTAAACTCCAGTGAATTATTTTCTCATTCATACTGATAAACCTTGGGATCATTCCATTAGCTACTGTGACCATCTCTCATTTTACATCCTTGTAGCTAGCAACATAATCTGGCAGATGTGCAGGTATTATTATCCCTTGAAAACCCAGAGGAGAGATACATTTTCATGCTCTCGCATTGTTTAGAAAACACATTGGTGTATAGAGACTATGTAGTCAGGTCATCCAGATAGACAAAATGTAATACTGTGGAGAGGGTGTGATGGAGAATTCCCGGTGCAGAAGCAGATATGGACTGTTTCAGCTGGGAGCATAAACTACACTACTAAATTTCTGGGCAGCTCTCATTTCCACTGATTGAGACAGCCAGCAAAGGACTGCACTGCTGGCTCAAAACCACTGAAGTCACAGGCCAGTGCAGTCACCTACATTGTGGTTATTTTGGAACAGGTGTTGCAGACAAAGTTAAAGGATCTTTACCCTCCTCAGTGACTTGCTATGGCAAGCTTTTCTACAAGCTGCTGCTCAACCTAGAAATTTGCCTCTTGTGCACTAGGTCAGGCTTGTTCTGGTTGTTTTTCTGCCTGGTTTTAAGTCTCGGGGACACAGAGAAGCAGTACTATGGGAAAGATGTCAAACAAGGGCTGCAAATGCTTATGACTTTAAGAGGGACAGTCTAGTGGAACAGTGTATTCTGCAGAAACCAGTTGTCAAATCTGCAGAAAACTACAAAAGCATCTGTATGCTACCTAGACTAGTGGAACTTAACATTGCAAGTGAGAATGGAAATAGGACAGCCAGGGACAGTAATCAAAGGAAGGTTTCATTAAAGATAGAAAGGAATGTTCTCCATGGCAAAAGTATAAAAAATAGACAAAAAAAAAATCAAACAAACAAACAAAGAAAACAAACAAAAAACAAAACAAACAAAGAAAACAAACAAAAAATAAAACAAACAAAAACAACAACAAAAACACAAACAAATCCAAATACCCCAAACCCCACGATTCATACCAAACACTAAGGTAGAAGTCCAGTAACTGAGAGGACTTAATAATGAAAAATATCTACCTTTGAAGAGCAAGCATCAGCACAGGCATTCGACACAAAAAAAATATATGTATAAAAGAAGTTATGGTATTTTTCAAGATAGACTTTGCTCTCCTTAAAATTTTTGATTTCTTACTCCTCCCCTACAGATTTTAACAAGAAGAGTTTATTATTAGTCATAAACTATTTTTCAGATAGAATATAGATTATTTTTGACAAACTGGAAAAAAAAAATCCGTGTGATGGACATTATGTCTGTCAGTTCTCTACAAGCCAAACAACTGAGCCTTATCACATATCTGTTGAACCAATTTCATTCATTTTAGTCATAAAAAGTGCAGAATAATATATTATTTTCCTTCCTTACCAAATAGCAGTGAGCTATCAGGCAATATGCTTAGTGACTGCTCAAAAGAGTTATTTTTGCAGAGTTCAATGCTTTTGTACACTTTGACACGACCATTTTACTACTTCCGTCTTTGCTTTCCCAAGTAGAACACTTCCTACGTAAATTAAAGGAAACCTGTTCTAAGGTGCTTAACCATAAGCCTGCCTGCTTTTCCCAGATCCAGAATATTAGTCCTCTGTAATTTCCTCTCTGAGGAAACCATTCATTCCCTTTCAAACCTTTTTTCAATTATTTACAACAAGAGTACTGGAAAGGAACAATTGTAGCCTGTGATGCCTCAGAGTTCTTATCACAGAACTGCCATATTGCTGCAAATAATTGCCTTTGTAATGTCAGAAGAGTCACGGTTAACAAACGTTCATTTACCGAGAGAACCAGTGATAAGTGTCATTAACTTAGAAAATGCCTGGCAGTTTGTCCAAACAATGTGACAAAAACTATGATCCGGAACCATAACAGATGTATGCCAGAAGTTAAAAAGTTAACAGTACGGAAAAATATCTATGCCACAATAAAAGCAGGATAAATACCTTTATAATTAAAGTACATCAAACTTTCTATAGAATGTGTTACTATATTAACATTACTTCTGAGAAGAGAAAAGCACACTCCAGCTTCATCTTTTCAGGGAATATGTTCACTCTGTTGTTCTTTCACTTAGTTCCTTCAGTTTTGTCTTGCTGTTAAACAAAACAAACAAAACAAACAAACAAACAAACAAACAAAATTCCAAGCACCTTAGTTCAATAAAGTAGCTGGAAATGGCTGAAAAATCATTTCCACATAGTCTACCATGTCAGCCAGCCACACTGTAGCTCAGCTGAGATCCTTCATTTCAGGAAATAAAAACTTCCTGCAGTTTCTGCCCAAAACTGTACTTTATTCCAGGTTTATAAGCATTAGGGGTCCATGAGAGCAACACACAAATTCTGCCAATGTAAGCAAATAGGTATATTTTGCCCAGTTTTACAAGAGCTGTGTAGCACCCGATAAGCATCTACTTATTCTGCAAAAGAAATTTTTGAAAGAGGGTGAATTTTAAAACATGATTTAAATATTATGTATGTTACTCTTCCTATGTCATATCGTTATCCCATTTCTTCCCTTATTAATTTAAATCATAGTTCCTAAGTATACTTTTCTTGTTCTGGTTCAAAATGACTTCATAGTCCATTACAAATAACCAGCTGAAATGCTGCATCTTTTGTCAATGCAAAAGATACTCCAGCTAATGACCAACTCTGTTGATAAATTTAATGTTTTGTATAAAATCTTGAGTCAGTTCTTGTTACTAAAGATAAATTCTCCCTAAAAAAAAAGTCTTCATTTCAATGAATCAAGTTAATTTACATGAACAGAAAAATACCTAAACAATAGTAGGGCATGACACTTATTATACAGTTATACGTTTATAATTTATTTATTATAAATAAATCTTTATTTATTAAACACTTCCTTTATTAATCTCTGATGGGTTACTTAAACTGTTAATTAATGTTACTAAGGGATGTCCTGGAGAAGAAAAGAGGTGGCTTTTCTGGGAAAGTCATCCTGAACAAACCACATGACTGTGTGTCATGTGCATCATGCGTCATACTGCAGTGTATCTAGAACACCGAGCACCCTATTATGTAAGTTATTGTAATATTCTTGTTAGTCTTGGAATAGACATTTTAGCACTTTGTTTCAGAAATTCTGGCAGTTGTTCTGTGTCTTATCACAACTTCTCCCAACATGTGGAATTTTCATGATTACAATTTTTTTTTTGCTTAAATATGAATCACCGTATTTATGTCTTAATTTCAATGTATTCTACAGAAACGAGTTGTCAAATCTGCAGGAAATTACAGAAGTATCTATATGCTACCTTAACATTTCCTACCACAATACAAACATTTCCTTTCAATTTCCTCAACCCCATATAATGTGTATATGATGAACAGAATCCATTCCAATAAATTATGGTTTCAGTTGGTTCCTTCTCCCTCCTTTTCTCGTTACTATAATGGGCCGTGAAAGGACAATTAAGACAGACTGGTTTCCACAGTAAAGGGATCTTTTATTAGGGCTTGAAGCTCAATATTGTCAATAGAAAGCAGGTAACAAGAAATCTATGAACAAAAACACTCTGAAAAGTGATACACATGCTCTGAAGGAGTGCAGTGTAACATTAGAGACAGGCAATACTAGAGTTCTCCAATGTTTCTGAGAGGATATACAGACAGAATATATTCATGTCCAAGTTTCAGTACAGGGAGACTTAAATTGTATGATAATTTCTGTTCATTAAAATGTTATGCAAATTCTCTTGCTGTCCTAGTTAAATAAGCCTAATTTAGGCACCCCTTCAAAACACTTCAAATACTGATTTACATAAGTTCTGTGCTAGTTTATTTCAAACCCATAATTAAAGTGGCTAAATAGTCATCTTATTGACATCCATGAAACGCTCCAACAAATTCATGTCTCCTGGGGTTAAGAATTTGATCCATTTGCTTAGGATGAACCCTTCTTGAACCAGTGAAGTTAATAGGCCCCAAGGAAACTGATTTCAATGTGTTTTAATATTTTCAACTAGCTTTCAGAGTCTTCAAATTTCATTGAATGGGTTTCCACTTACACTGCACCAAATTGTATTTCCACATATGACTGAAATGTACACTACAGAAAGGCAGTGGGAAGAGGGATGATTTCTATTCAAGCTATGCTCTTCCTGCGGAAGACTTCATATTGACTGGATGGCAAAGTGATCCATTACAGTAGTGGCCCTGTTATTCCTAACTCCAGCAAACATGCACCTTCAAGATAAACTAGCAGGTTCTTTACCCATCACTAAGCAATTTCATCACCCAGAATCCATCACATCTGTTCCTGCTATAAACTCAGCATCCAAGGAAGCATGTTAGCTAATATAAATGAAAAGAAAGAAAAAAAAAAATAAATGCAAAAACCGTTTCATTCTGTGAAGTAGAGGTATAACTCTACAGCTTCATATTCTGTCAGGGCTTCCAGCCTGCATTTAGACCTCCTCTAACATGACAGATTACTTCTCTGAAGAGGTAGATGAGGTGTTATAATGGGGTTTAAGATGCCAACATCAGACTCCTTACTTACACAAAGTTATTTTCTCATTCTTTATGGCCAGAGTATGGGCATCTCACATTAATCTTTCTTAAGGCCTGTTGTTACATGAATTTGCCCGCCTGCCCTCAACTGACCATTTCAGATAAACTCATCTCTAACAGAAACAAACTGAGGCTCAGTGCTACAAACAAATGCAGGAACACCTTTGCTCCTGCTATTAGCTTCTTATAAAAACTATTCATAAACCTAAATCAAACAAAGAGTATCTCTCTGGCCCAGTTTGCCCCAGTAGAAATCCATGGAAAAATAACCACTACATTCAAGGGACAACACATCAGTCCTCAGCTGAATATATTCACATGCAAGTATGTTTCCAATTAAGCCTAATATTTGCTCATGGACCAAGTACTGATTCTAAGGAATAGGTAACATTAATAAGCATTCAACCTTAGTCCCAACATCTAGATGACAATCAAAACCTAAGACTAAATTATAGTATTAATATTCATCTGGAACCACATGTTTTGATTTACATTAGGTTCAGATACGCATCAGCATGAGTTCTCAAGGCCTGAAGAAAGCTGGCAATATTCCTATTGATGCTTATTCTTGTTTACAAAAACTTGTGGGAACCAAATATTTCAGGCCACTTGTGTGCATCTGCAGATTATGCTCTATGTACAGCTGATCACTACATTGCACTTTTGGAGGTTGGATAGATGATTGTGGCTAAACACAAGGCTCAACACAGCCCTAAAGATTAATTTATGTACTTTACTCCACTGAACAAAGCAGGATAAATCACAGACAGATGTTCTCATTTATCTATGTGGTTTCATATGCAAAGACACTGCAACACACAAGAAAGGTCATCTGGAAATGAACTGAGCCCACTGAAACAAAGATCAAGAACACAGAGACCACTAGCTCCCATTTGGCTTTACCTGAAAAGAACATGGTCACAGCCAATCCAATCTACCTGTATACACCAGGATTTTCTCAACTTTTAGCCTAGGTTTGAGTAGACAAGTGGCACTTCATCAAATCAACATTTCTGCATTTTAAAAATTACAAAACCAATAGGCAAAAGTTTGAGGACCCATAAGACAAAGATCTCAGACGAAAACAGAATGACTTGTTCTTTAACCAAAATCCAAACTCACTTGTCTACTGGATTTTTTTAGAAGTGTTTCTGGTTTAGGGAAGGTTTTGCACATAGCTCTGCAACTCTTTATTTTTCTTAGAATCAGAAATACAAGGAGTGCTGTGAGAAAGACTGTAACCACAACACTGTAAAAGAAATGTTTTACCACAAAAGCCTGCTATTTTAGCATTTTGTTTGTTTGTTTGCTTCTTGGTATAATTTTTATCCCAGCTTCTTGGTTAAAGACAAATAATATTATGTAAGTATTCAAATTTCTCCTCTCACAGAATTATAACTGATTTAAATTACTCAGTTATTCACGTATAGTCCTTTTTGTCCTTCACTGAGTTCTCACACTGGCGTTGTACAGATTATAAATGATCAAACTAGATACCTGGTTTTAAACAAAATATAATTCTGAATTTTGCCATTCTTATTTAGACTGAATAAACCAGTAGTGTGAGATCTGTCCACTGACTTGATGAAAACTCACAGAAAAGCTAGTTTTCACTCTAAATGTTCAAGTATTAGCATTTACTCCTCCTGTAGATAGCTATCATGAAGTCAGTATAAACTAGATTATAAATCTGTGTTATTTCGAAGATGCATATTGCATTAGAACTAAACTGTATATCCTGAACATCCCAAGTCAAAAATTTACTATACCATTTATGAAATGTGAGAAAGCAGTAAACCAAGAGCAGAACATTTTTCTTAAATCTTTAATAATAGTGTATGAATATGATAGCAAGCCTTTGAAAAAGTAGATTGCATTAGCCAGACTCAAAAATACTTTCAAGCCTCTTTAAGCCGGTCAGTCACACGGCATCAGGCCTTACAAAGAGAGTGAAAAATCTTCTGGCCTTCTGAGAAGATGGGGTCCCTCATCCCCTTTTGCTCAATGAGTTGAGGACATTCACTCAATTATAATACAAGGCTGAATGAGGACGAATTATCATCTCCAGGTGCTTTACTTGACTTTGTTAACTTGACTTCCCTAAAACGAGAGAGGATACTGTGCAAAAGACTGCTCCATCCTCCAAGGATACAATTGAAAGCAGTTATTTGCCAAATGGGATAAAAACCGGTTTTTCTACATAAGAAGAAACATCAGTTCTTATTATTGCTAAGTATGGCTCCTTCAGCCTGCCAAAGCAGTGCAGTACCATACCATTCAAATTGGAAAACCAACCAAACAAAAAAAGCCACCACCCAAAATTACAGCAAATGAAAATCACTGACTTGTCCCAAACAGTGGCTAGCTGGACAGTTTGCTACAGCAATCTAAAGGCTCATTCATTAAACAAAACTGCGCAAAGCTACCATTCTTGATTTATGAGTATATATTACACCAGCAAATATTAGTCTTCTGACAGTGGAAAAATCTCTAATTTTTAAAGAAATATTTGAAGCAAAAATAAAGCTGGTTCAGTTTTTCCACAGAGCTGTGAAAATGAAAGTCTTTGCCAGGTGAGCTGAGGGTAAGTATTTGTTTGAATAGCTCTACTAAAAATTACAAAACAAAATGTACAAACTGGGGTGCTTAAATGCACACTTTGGCACTTAATTTTAAGACAGTCAGCTTACAGGAATGTTTATCAACCAAGCGCTTCCCCTCAGTGAAACAGGAGTTGTTTCTGCTCACCATTTGGGAAACTGAGATACTTATATCAGCACCTGCATATGACTTTGGATACCTGATCTTTGGAACCCAAGTAATTTTAATTTCAGAGGTGTACAGTGGCATTGCTGGCTGCAGTTTTTGCCATGTTCTTGCCATTGGTCCACACTGCTAATGCTGTTGGCACTGTGCAGTGTTTTCCAGCTTCATTGCTTAAGTCCTGCCTGAGGCGGCTGCACTCCATCTACACATCATTTTCTAAGTATCTGCTCATTTCCAGTCACCTTACAGGCAGCACCCCTGGATATATACTTACTCAAGACATAAACAAGATTAACTTAAAAATCAAGTAATCTTTTTCATTCACATATTTGTTTAAATTTTTTTCATAATTCATGTAATTGTTACATAATTCATGCATTTGTTTCATTACACCAGCTACTGAGGCTCTGGTGCTTGTCACCTGGGCTGCACAGTCAGTCCACAAAACAGCAATCTCAACTCCCTTCATTGGCATGCAAGGCAGAAATTCCTGCCCTGTACCCTGCCAAGGCACCTGGTTGCTCAGGTGAGCCCTGGGATACCAAAAGCAAAGTATTTCCATGATATGCATTTGCTTCTCCACAGAAGAAGGAGCGTAACTCTAGTCTGAGCTAGATTTCCTGAGGTTCCTCACTCACAGGGCTGGCCCTATGCAACCTGCTCATGTGCTTTGTAGTTGTCCATGTGTATCTCACTTCAGTGGTACTGGTGGAAGGTTCAGTGGCAAAGTGCAGTGGGACTTTTGATCATTATATCTTCTCACGTTTCACTGTAATAATCTCAGAACACAGGGACATGAACACTGGCTACTGTTACAAAAGCCAGCAGGAGCCAGGAGGACTTCTGACTAGTTTATGGGAATGTGATCCAAGGCACATTGTTAAAAAATATGCAGACATTAAAAAATAAGAGAAAAGTTATTTTGAATTTAGGTAGTCACCCTTTATATGTCTCAGAGTATCTTACAAAATAGTCTATCTAATATGCACGTCTCTCCAGGTCATAGCAGACTGGATGGGCATTACATAATGGTAAAGACTTGGTCCTCTGTCACTGAGCAAGAATAGAGAAATTAAACAGGTTGTTGAAACAGAAATTCTTTGTTCCTCAGTGTCTCAGGGAGTGCTACTTTGACAGCTGTAATGCAAAAGTTTATGCTCCCATCATTCCCATAGTCTCTTGTGTGCCTAAGCACAGAACGTGCTTAAGCAGAATGATTCCATACCCAGGGCTCTCAGATATGTACCCTTCAAACTTCTCAAATTCAAAAATCTCAACAGTTAAAAATCATACTAATACTGAGAATATAATTGCACCCTTAAAAGCTAATTAATGGCAGATGAATTAAAAACTTCCTGCTTTTACAGTGACTTGCTCTTCTTCATCTTGTCAAAGAGAAGGCAGGAAACAAGTAGAAAATGAGCATGCATATAACTGTTCATGTCTCTGATTGCAAGAACTGTGTTGTGCAATAAAAAGTCTTTTAACAGAACAAGAAGCAAATTCTATAAAGCGCCATCATCATCTGCTGGATCACACTGTTCCCCAAATACATTGATTTTTGTCCTCTGTACGAGATTCAACAAATAATGTGAACATGAATACTGGTGAAAACTGCACTGCCTTAACCCTGCACAAACCCAAAGACTCAGATTAAATGCTGTACAGGTCTTTCACACTTGGCACATTATACCTAAAACACACTATTTATATAGCATGTAAGAAGACAGTATTCATAACAGGAGAGGTACAGGATTCAGATAGATGACTGATTTTAACCAAGTTTCATGTACAATGAAGAGAATAAGTCAAAGAAGTGTAAAAGTGAATAAGAATATTCTAATACTATTTCTTTCAGCTCCAACTTTTTAATACAGTTTTATGTAGCTCTTATTTATTTTTTCCTCATATGGCCATGGCCAGTTCAGCTTGTGCTTTGGTTTCAAGAGTAAAGCCAAATCTTAGACTTGGCTTTATCTTTAAACTTGGGATAAAAACAAAGGCAATGTGAATTGAAAACAAAAATGCTAATTCCACCCCGCTTTCACCTCTGTTTTCAAATAGAAATATTTATCTGAACTGTAGATAATGCTGAATATGGTGTGATAGTGAAACATCCCTATGCCTCTGAAGGATGGAAGACTCCTTATCGTAACGAAAATCCCAGGCCACAATTTCTGCTCCTGTAAACTGGAACCATTCCACTGTACACAGCAAGGATCACCAACAGGAAAGTCAGTCCCTAGCATGCCCAGAACAATTTTTAAGGCTTCTTGGGTAATGCATATTAGCAAAGATTTTTTTAACCAGTAAAGTTAGAACTGTAAATCGCGACTAAAGATCCTTAATCCTTTACAACCCAGCATCATTTGGCTACTTTAAGTGCTCAGAAGATTATTAGTTTTAAGTATCTAATATATCACACAAATGGCCCATATCAATGGAAAAAAACTTGCAAATCTAACAATCCATTGTGTGTGAGAGTAAAGAACAGGATTCAGAAAGTGGGTTTTTTTTAAGTGTTTGCTTAACATGTTTCCCACAAATATTTTCAACCTTTTCAGACTTGCTCCCATCCTGCCTCCCCACACACATGTACATCTACCTCAGGCCTCATTTATTTTGAAAGTCTGCAACAAACACAGAAAAACAAAAAGACTGGCACAACTGTTCAAATAAAACAGATTCTAAATATTTAACTTCTTCAGATAACCAGCATCACAGGAAACAGCAATGTTGACATTCAGTCACCTAATAAGGAAACGTTTTTATTATAACTCATCCCAAGACAGTTCTGTTGTTCTTTCTACGTATTATACATTGTATGCTTTATTTTCTTTTTAATTTGGGAAGATTAAATGTTTCTTGATGGCTTGAAAGTAACGCAAAAGGAAGCTGAGTGCATGATGCTCCCAGGAGTCTGTGAAGCTTTTGCAACCAGAGCGGTTACTGGTTAAATTTGTCTGTTGTTATAAAGCATGCTGGGCCAAACCAATCAACCACTGGCATAATTAATGAAGTCCACAAGGGCCTTTAGTGGGACTTGTTTTCGTCAATCAGGAGGAACAAACAAAGGCTAAAGCAGAGTGGAAAAGCCTGAGTTTTTACAAACCTGCTTGCCTTGCGTTCCACTTGTGAATAAGTACAGAACAGTCACATAGCAAGTACCATTGATTACTAGAAATTTTGCCTCATACATCAGGGGTCGTTTACATAAGGAAAACATGGAAGTAAAGACACAGGCTCCCTCTTGTATCAAAGTCATGCACATCCTCTTTTTGCTTTTGTTCTACATATGTATTTATTGCAGCCACGTCATGGTAGGTACAGTTTTCAGAAAGGAGAGGAGGAATCTTTGAAGTTACAATTAGTCACAAGGAAAAAGGGTGAAAATCCAATGCCATGATTTACATGACTGAAAACAACAAACAAAACAAAAAGGTGGGAAGTCTACATGCAAAATTGAGAGAAAGGGTTTAGATTGTGTCTCTCCACTTAGAGAAAAGCAACTATTTCTACTGGTCAGCACACCACTTGTATTTTTTACTTCCACCTCCTATACAAGTCTGTAAAGTTCCTTCAGGAGTCCTGTACTAGATAGACATTGTCTCAACCATCTCCGTGCTGAAACTTTTGTTTCTGCTTGCATTGATTTGCCCAGACTCCAGCAGCCCTCCCAGAAGCAGAGCCAGGGTTAGAGCCCTGGAGTTGCTGGCTTGCTGCCCCGAATGTAAGCAGTGAAACCACGCTGTCTCTCTGCACTAGCTAATGCTTTCGTCAGATGCTTTCGCATACAATACTTTGTAGGCTGCTTAAGTCTCCACAGTGACATCCTGAGGAAGTAAAATTGGCACAGAACATATGCCAAAAATCTGAGCACTGGTAATTCAGAATAACAGTGTTGATGTTACAACACTTGCATTGAGTTTTATTTGAAAAATACAAGTGAGCTTCTACAAAAATACTCACAGCCTTGACTATGGAAACATTCTTACTTAGAAAAACACTGGATTAATGCTGAAAAATATACTCCTCTAGCTTTAGGATCAAACACTTTAAGTTTATGCCTTTGGCTTCACAAGTCAAAAACAGAAGGTAGAAGAATAGAGAGATGAGAAATCAGTGTTACAAGAAAACCCTAAGACAGCAGCATTTGAAACTGAAGAATGATACCTAGGCAAAAAACAAGAAATATGTGATGAAGATCAGCATTGACAGAAGAGAAAGCAGACTACAAAGAAAGGACTGGAAAAAAAAAATAGGGAATTCTGTATATGCAACCAACAGTGAGGATGACAAGTTATACTAGAGATAACAAAAGCTATGACAAAATTCCATAAGGCTCCATTAAAAGCAGATATGAAAAACGGGTGAATTAAGCTTACAGATAGTATTCTGACCCACAGACTTTCTTACTGAATTGTATGGGGAACAAGAAGATCCAAAGCGAGGCATTTTTCCTCTAACCTTTCTGTGGACAGGTCATGCTCCATATGAGAGTCACACTGGCTCATTTTGACAAGTGTATTGAAAAGATGACTGCACCATGACATTCTTGAGGCTAGCACTACGGTTAGTTATGTGACATTATATTCTCAGACATGTGTGAAGGTATTCATGAGTATTCAATGCTTCTGAATATGACTTCAATGTGCAAAACACATCACTTCATCTGGAGGGAATGAAGTTGTACAGAAAGGTAATAAAGAGAAAATATTTTTTTCACTCTTTCAGTTGGCAATACAAGTGGAGTAGCTGAGCCATTGCGCTGACAGCACACCCATTAAAGCAGAGAGGAGTTCTGGCTATGCAGTAGCAGTAGGATTGGGATGGACTGTCCTATTATCACTGATCCAGCAGACTGATATACCATGTATTAGCTTAAATAAACCTCTGTGCACTGTGTTGCCAAGAGAGGCAATGACACCATCATCAGTCCTGTACCACTAATGTCCCTATTTAGAGGAAAATTAAAACAAAAAAACCCTCGAGACCTGATTCTCTTCTCTCCTCATAAGGCTTCCAGTGTCATTACTCTTCTAACTGCAGTGAAGTCACTCCTATTTACATTTTTCTGAGTAAAATGAGGCTTCATGACTGCTGAAACTAAACCATCTCCTCCTACAGTCATTTGCTATTATTATATTGGACTGTTTAGTTAAGCAGATGAACTACAGGATATGTGATTACATTAGAAGTCACTGTTTCATACTTAGGATGTTGCTAGGGAAAGGGGGAGAAGTGACCTTTCAAACCACTGACACATACTAATATTTTTGGTTTTGCTGTTTCTCTGTTGTATCAATTCAAAGGAACTAAAAATCATGTCTTAAAAGTGATATTAAATTGATTTTTAAACCTGATTAGATAACTACAACAACAGTAAAATTTTAAGTCCCTCAAGTTAGGTGGGATGTAACCTTTATTCAGGCAATCAGGAGAGCAATAAGAATAATAATTCTCTCATTACCTTCAGGCAGTGAGGGCTATTGAGATTACCGCTTTATCTACATCACGGGAGTTTTGAGAAAGTCCAAGAGGAAGCATCCAGAATCAGAAGTCATTACATTTCTGCTCACCAAACCAATTAGGTAAGTAAACCAACAGAAAGGGTCCCTACCTCCTTACCAGCCAGAACAACAGGGCACCGTGCTGTTGTGAAAGAAGGTTGAACCACACCACGACAGAGTGCGATGGTCATGAACCTCTGCAACTTATCACACCCCTGTCTCTGTTAGAGAGTCTCCATTGTAACAGAGTCTGTACATAAATTCACCAAGTGACAAGGAAATGTAATCAGGCAGAAACAATCCTTGTCAGCCCTTACATCGATGAGAGTTTGCCTCAATACAGACCTCAAAATTTGGCCGAGGGACTGAGAGGGAGCATGGCAGGCATTCAACCCTTCCTACAATTTGAACCTGGACAGAACTTGCAATCCTGGACTATCTTCTATTTTCTCACCAAAACTGTATCTCAGCTTTTAGGACTACAAGAGGCATTAATTTGACTCTGTATTCTTCTGCTCCCAGACTAAACACCAACCAGTCTGTTGCCCTGATCTAACTGGGTGCACTGGAAAAACAATTCAAGGGTATTAAAGGTCACTCACGTTTGAGAAATTTATATATATGTAATGTATTCCAGTCCAACAAAAACTGCATCGAAACAGTCATCCAAATAGAGAACAATAAAAAGTCCTTTCATTTTTATAAGTGGTCTTTACTCACTGAAGGACAATGAAAGTGGTAAGTTTAAATAACATTTAGATCTCTGGAAAACAATGGAACAAGGTAACCTACTGTTTAAGTGGTAATGATATGAATTTTTTCATGGCTTGTTATGACTTCAATAGGATTGGTTGAAAAATTTCTTTGTGACTATCTTTGGTGGAAAACCAGGTCTTTAAATGAAAATATGTTTTTCATTCAAAGTGTTTGTCTTTCATTAAAAAACGTGATTTTTAATGAGATGAGAAGAAAAGAAAAACAAAACTCCAAAACATGTTGTTTATTTGTGCTGAACTTCCCAGAGAATTATAAATTCCAGGATGCTTATAAGTTTTGAGAGGTATCTCTGAGTTTTTTAAAAATGGGAGACCATTATATCCTGCATGTACATTCAACCTAAGGACCCTGGCCCCTGAAAAAGGAGGAATAATGAAGTTTTAAAATTGCTGGTCCCACAAGATGTTACAATAGCCAGTCAAGATTTTGAGTTTTGACACACAACTAGCCAGCTTTTGAAGGATTTGCTGGTTTTGTTGTTTGAATTTCCATCTTGAAAATAGATTTTTTTAGCTGAAAATGCATATCTTTTTTTTTTTCTTAAATCCCTAAGAACTCAATTTTTTTTCCAGACAATGCTGCATTTTCAACTAATTTGGTATATTAAGCTTTGTTCTCTCTTTTCTGTTGTGTTTTGTAATACACCAAGAGAATTTAAGATCTGAAATTTAATTTACAGCCTTAATCTTATTTAAACATAGTTTTATTTGTGGTTGAATGCAGATACTTGGCCTGCTGTTCTTAAACTAAAACAGGTATTAAAAACAGCTTAATGAAAAGCAGTGGTCTGTCTCTTCAACCACTGCTTCTTCTCCAGTAACACAGATATCTAGTATATTATGGCAAAAACAGTTAATGTTATTTCTAGGCAGTGCAGAGTGCAGGGAAAACATAGTGTCTAGCATTTATCTGGAACAGTCTCTTATGAGAGAGGACAGAGCATGATGGACAGGGTGGAGTGAAAAGGAAAGTAAGCCAGTAATAATACAATACTTGGGGTATACACAGCATCTTGCAGATTAAAAGATTCCAAAGTGGTTTTACGCACTTTAGCAATGTAATTTGACTAGAACAAGTTCCTTTGTGCCAATTATGACCCTTGGTGTGGCTTTTCATGGAAAGGAGACTCTACACCGGTCCTAAACAGAAAAGCCTATTGCACTATGAGCAGGCTAGAGAGAAGGATCCACAGACGACAGCATTAACCTGGGACCTTAGCAGTCCATAAAAGTAGACACAACTAGTAAAGGATTGGACTGATGCAATAGTTGCATTACAGACACATGGCAAATGCACAGGTTTTTGAGTGAATTCCACTCCTCCCACAGAAGTCCCTGTAGGAGTTTAACTTCTCTTGCTTTTTTACCAAATGGAAAATGCTAACATTATTGATGAAGCCTCAAAAAGTTCCTGCATCACATGGCAATTTTTTCAAGAATGAAAAAAGAAAGCCAAGAATTTATTGGAAAATAATTAAGCAATGCTTGAACTGTAACATGAGCTGCCAATCTTTTCAGGGAGTTTTTTCAGAGGTACATGGTCTGGCAAATAAGAAAGTTGGAAGTCAAATGTGATAAATCATGCCATTAAAAATTCCTCCAAATTCAAACTACTGTGACTGGCCATAACCTGATATACCAGGGAAACCCTAGAAATTAATTCAGACTGTCAGAAATGTACATATCAGAAACCTGAGGTAAAATTTTGACTCCAGCCACCAGGGCTGATCCATGTTACAGGGCTATATGGATCCTTCCATGGCCCATATTTCCATTAACAGCAGTCAGAGTTTTTTGTGCAGAATGTGGCCAGATCAGGCATGAGAATTCCACAGTTCACATAAGATATTAACAAGGGAATATTTTGCCATGACTGTTTTTGGCCTTTTTAAAAACACTTATTACTCAGTTATTGGAAAGGTGGACAGTTGGTCATTTGACTTAACCTCATGGAATAAAGAGAAAATTGTTTTTCTCAGAAGAGTCTAGTCTGTCTTACAAAACCAGAAAAATCTTGCCAGAACAGCTCACTAAGTGACTTCACATGAAATTAAGAGCACAACTTTAAGTTTTGGTATTCTTAATGTTATAATTTTCAAGAGTTTTTACCAGCTCACATATTAAGACTTAAGGAGTTCTTAACCTTGAAAAATGTAGGAAAGAGTTTGGTGGGTATCCTGGAATAACTTTCTTCACCACCTATATTCCAAACAGAGTTTCTTATTGTTCAAGAACAAAACCGACAGTTTACTGAAGTTTTGAAAATATAAGTGTCAGAGCTCTCTGACATTGCAGCTATTTTTTTCATTTTGTAATATATTTTTTTACTGTCTTGGCCTCAAGACTAGTATTGGATTCTTAGTATTTCAGAAAATGAACAAACAAACGAAACAAAACAAAGCAAAACACACACACACACAAAAACACCAAAAAAACCACAAGACAATTGTTCAGATGCTGGTTTGCAAATTTAGATGCCTAATTCTATATGTTTATGCTTGACCTGGGCCTTTTGCTCAAGCAAGTGCATCAGCATCAAGAAAAATGTTGCCTTTACTGTCTTGACAAAGATATGCAAAGGTTACTGTCTCTATTCATTGCTTTTGGGGTTGTTGGCTGGGGGCAGGGCAGGGAAGAGAAGGCAGCTCTACAATGAAGGAACATGGACATTTTCTCCTAAATCTCAGGTCATTGGGATGATGATGGAAGGCCTGCCAGCTCATACTGTTGACCCTGTTGGACTTACAATTGTCTACAAAATTGGGAAGAACTTTCTTCTATATGCCACCCAGCAATCATAGTATAGCCATAGCCAGATCCAGACTATCTTGACTGGGAGATTTACCTATTTCCCAGAAACATGTCTTTAGATATAATCCAGTCTAATATATTTCTGTGCATTAACGTGATTTATGTGATTTTTTTTTTGCATCTGTCATTACAATATAAACTGTTAGCCTGACATTCCTCTTAGGATTTATGAAGCTTATTGATGCTTTTATGATTATGCAATCTGATGTCTGGTAAATTGTAGAAAGCTACAGGTAGGTGGGGGAGTGTGTGTCTAAAAACTAAAGGAGAACTTCAGGCAGGACTGTTGTGTCATTTACTTGCTACAGAAAGTAATGTGATATAATTAAAAGGTTCAGAAAAGATTACTATCTTTTGGCATCAGATTTTAACACGTAGTAAAACAGAAATTATCAACATTGAATAAAACAGATCTTTTCTTGTTGTTTTTTTTATTATTATTATTTTTTATCTTCTTTTTTTTTTCCCCACAGTGGGGGTCCAATTAAACTCTGGAACATCCTGAGCATAAAGGACATTAATTGGATGTAAAACAGAACTCTTCTTTTTTTAATAGTTTAGGATGGAAGGATCTTCCCTTGTAGTAGGAGGAAAAATCTAGAAATATCAGAGCTTGATCTTTATAAAGGTTTTGAAATAATATGTAAAATTAAAATGAAGATAAATGAAAATGTTTGTGAAAAGGATTATTAAAGATAGGACAGCACTATAATAACCATGATCCAGCAGCCTGTAAATTAAGAATATATCATAATATACTAGGACTGTGGGGAGGTCTGGAAAGTATTATCTTCTTGGAAGAGGCTGAAAGAACTGAAAGAAAACTGTAATTTTCCTTTACCAATTTAGGATAGGCAAGGCAAGGCAAGTAAAGTAAAGGCTAGGTGGTAAAGCATGGAAAGGAAAGAGGACCGAAGAGTATGAAGATTAATTTTCTTCACAGGTGAAAAGGGTGAAGAGTAGTGCTCTCTCTTTGTGTAACAGCTAAATCAGTGCTAGGATATCATTAAAAATTGCTACTGAAAAGTAAGAAAAAGCCCTCCATTAGGAACCAAGTCAACCGTTTACTGATTGGCCCTAATCATGCAAACAACCAGCAGTTTCAAAGCCACAATTTTTTCAGCTTCCAAGGATTATCTTCAAACCAGTATTCTAAAAGAATACTACTGTTGAACTATTGTGTTTCTTTACAGAAAAATAAAAAATGGAAGAGAGGAGAACTACCTCCTACTCTTAAAAATATTTTAAAATAAAACACTAGGGGATACAAGATGTGACAGTGCCTCACACATCTCTCTCACCAACAGTTTCTTAAAAAATTCTGGTTTTATAGTAAACTAGAAAGCACAAAGTATATTTCACTCCAAATAACTGAGTTCATTCAGGAACTCTAAAGGGAACATTTAGTGAGTTAGCAACCAAAGCCAACTCAAAGAGTGTGAGGAGGCCATAAGATTGTTGGCCTGGAAGATTCCAGTCCTCTTCTGTATCAGTTTTTCTACTTAACTTCCTCACAATGCTTTTATCTTCCATGCACAACTTGCTGAGATAACAGGCAAAACAATAAATATTCAACCATATGATGTCTTGCAGCACCCACAAATTTTACAAGGCCCAAAACCCAGATCTATGGTCACCGCAAAACATTCAGACTTCAGCCGTAGATATCATGAAAAAGTACAAATATATTTTCTTGTGCAGGCAACTGATGTGTAGATGAGCTCGAGTCCACATTAATAATGTCTGGTTTTGAACTTGTCTAAAATTTGACAGAGACCACCCATCTGTAACGGACTGAGCTCCCATTGACAGAATCCATGTGTGGACTTCAGAGTCAATTGATATGTTTGAAGAGTTATTTAAAATCAATAGTTCTGCCTGCTACTTTTCTTTCATGGCTTGAGTTGAGGTTCTTAGGACTCAATTCAGTGCCATTTCAGGTACTCTGGACTATCAAACCTATATGCCAGAACATCACAGATTTCCAGTAGGCTGTCATGTCCATGCAGATACCAAATACCCTAGGCCATATGAAGGCACAAGATGCCTATATTTCAGCAACTTGTGGTTTCTTCAGCTACAGTGATCACTGTATTTACAACATAAGTGTGGGAAGGCAAATCCCATCTTTGGGTGTGGCTGATACCTCACCAACTGCTGGAAGGAAACACTGTCTTTAGGGCTGAAATGAGGTAATAACAGGGAAACAAACCTGCTGTTTTTCCTATGTAATTCAGTGGTCTGCAATTAATGAACCACTTCTACTCAAGCCATTTTCCTATGCAAATCTACTTTATATATTCATTTAAACTTGGTTTCTGAGTGTCCAACATAGTCATAATGCATTCAGAATGAGTAGGAGTCTTTAAGTCCTCACCTGCCTTTACTTTAGCACTGAATACAAGCAGATTCAAGAACCGAAGATTGGCCAGGATCCTGCTGACCAACACATGACTTACTAGGAATCCCTGCTGAAAAACTGAGGCAACAAGGTTTTAAAACACTTTCTCTCCCTCTTCCCTGTGTTCTTTTGTCAGTTTGTTATGATATCCATTTTTATTTCCCCTGTTATACCTCGTTTCCTATCTCAAATCTTCACATTGCAAAATAAGCCTCATTCAAAATAGTTCTAGAAAACTTCTAATTAATTTGCAATAAATATATAACTGGGAACATGCAACTGGGTCTTATTTTTTTCTTGCTAGCTTACACATCTTCAGCTGCACATAATTTATCTCCAATGAATAGAAAAAGCAACATCTGAAAAATGCAACAATTAATGAGAATAAATACAAAGTCATTGAGCTGTTACTCATTTTTCTGTCTGTAAGTTACTCATTTTCCTATGCTTAGAGAGGAATTGCTGTTAGTATTGATGTCATTGGGCTGACACACAACTCATACATTTATTTCCTTTGAAAGAAAATGTAAGAAGGTGATCTGGAATGATAAGTGCACAGGGATCCCACTGAACTATTGCCTCTGAGAAACAAAATGAAGCAATCTAACAAAACAGAAACCTCACTGACAGTCAACATAGTTTCCATGTGGGAAAAACTCATATGTAAACATGCTTTAAAGCAGTTGGATGACAAGGCCATGAAACTGCATTCAAATCTTAGAATGTCACTGTCACATCAGTCTGTCTCACTGGCAGACTTTGCCAACAGATTCGGACTATACGGACAGATAAATTCAAGCAGATATTTGATACATATACAGACACATAATTGCTAGTTTCTTGATCACATTAAATTCTCTATTTTAGTCTGTTAAGAATTTATTCACAGTAGACATTATACTAACTGTTTTGATTTACATTTGCAGGCAGTCTATATATACTACACTACCTTATGTGCACTTCGGTGTTCTACCTGATGGTGTTTTGAGAATGAAACTCCTGTTGGATCAAATACTCTGAGGTTCATTGATAAAGTCTTTTAACAGATTTTTTAAGCCTTGAAACGGATGCTCTGTAGTAAAATGGCAGCAATAAAATACTACTCTGTTGTGTCAGAAAATTAAATAAAAAACTACATGATCCTTTCATGTGCCCACAGCCAAAGCCAAAAATGAAACTGAAGATGGTTCCACATTACCAGAATATCCAGGTACACTGGCTGAAATCTGGGCACACTTCAAGTCACTAAAGCCATAATTTGGGAAGACAATGAATTCTGATTTAGGATTCTTCATTCTGGATGAAAAAAATCATAATCACATTATCCACTGCTTTTTGCATAGATGTGTTAAGAATTTTGACAGCTTGACCCTGCCTCAGCAGGCTTCATGCCAGGATAAGGTTCCCTCTGGGACAACCATATTTTACGTTAGATCATGTAGGACTTGTCCTCTAGCACCTGCTTAAAGTATATAACCATGAAGCTATCAGAAAGCATGAAACTGGCACAAATGCTACATCACGTGTCTGTGCTTGATCCAGGTCAATTGTGAACTACTGGGTAAATTAGTAGCAGGTAGTCAGAGCATGAACGGTTGTTCAGCCACTGTCTGGGAGTTCTGCCACTGACTGCCAGGGGCCCTGAATTTCTACCCATTCATTTCATATGTTCAAAATTTAGCACATGAATCAATGTTCAGTAAAGTATAATACAAAGAAATGCAACAGTTTTTTCCTGTCTTCTATTTTGTCAGTTATACCAGAGTGCCAACAAAAGAAACACAAATTTTTCAACCACTTTATGATGTTAATTAAATAAATTACACAACTGATCAATGAACACATAAATCATCAGTGCTAATAATGTCATACTATTAAATATTTAGGAAACAGAGCACAGAAGTATTAACAATAAGAGAATAGAACTGAATAGTAAATCCATGAAACTGTACTGTGTCTTAGCCAATGATACATTATTTAACTCTGGCTATTTTAACTTGAATTATGTTATCACCAGAATCTCTAAATACCTTAAGAACGTATGTAAGATTATGGATGACTTTTTTGTTTCCTGTGTTTGCAAAACTAGTTAAATTTTATACTGATTATTATTTATTCTCATTTGTGTGGTGTACAGATTGTACTTAGAAATTACACTGTCCTTTAAGAATTTTTTTGAACAGTAACAATATTATCAATTAAAGTCACCCTATTTATTTTTAATGGAAATGCTCCCGTGACAGACTATTAGAAAAATTTGCCTCTTAAATTCAAGCCAACAAAATTAATCCTAAACTTCATTGGTCATGGTGAATAGGATTAAACTACCCTTCCTTAGCCTATACTCAAAAGAGGGCATACATCCCCTGACAAATGTCATACTTGGTTTCAAAGTATCCAACAGGGATATAAGCTGCTGGTAGAGCAGATGTAGCAAGGAGAAACTAAGAGATCTGCGGTCCAGCCTGAGCTCTCCTCAGGGAACTGTATATTCCCTGTTAGGTGATGGGAAAGTATCTGTACTGTCATGTAGTATTCTCCACCCACAACAAGGTTGCATGAGGACATAGTACAAAATACCTAGTTTCTTCAAGGTAAAAAATCTTTTGTCCTCTCATCTTCACAAAATGCAAAAGCTCCAAAAGACTATTATCTGAATTTTTCAATTGATACTGGGGTGGGATTAAGTTCATCTAAAGCACAGGTACCTTCACAGGCTAGAGATTTACATGAGTCATCACACTCAGTGAGGTCGGGTTATCTAGTTAGCCGGCCATGTGCGAGTGTTGGCCCTACGATGAGGTGGGATGCTCTCTAGACCACACTGCCTGCACCCCCACAAACTACAGCAGGAGTTTAGACACTGAGTTCACATACAGACAGCAGCGTGTAGGCAGCTACATTTTGATGTCTAATTCAGAGCCCATGTAGTCCCATGTTTGGTGTTTTTAATGCTTATTTTTGCTAGCTGTTGCTGTAATTCTTATTTTTGTCACTCTGGTGCAGCAAACCCACAATATTTTATGTGAAATTGTGACAGTTGCACTTCCCCCCGGGCCCCCAAGAACTGGTGTGAAGGTTGCACATCCACCTTTCCTTCAATGGGGCAGTTAATGGCTCTTTTGTGAGACCGGAGTCAGTTGGCCAGGGTTTTTAGGAGAGGAGGGGGAGTGCTGAGAAGCTTCTGGAATGCCCACAGACAGAGTAGGGGATGCAGAGAAGCCAAGAAGCTTCTGGAATGCCCACAGCCAGATCTGATCAGCCTATAAAATGGGGTTCCTGCCGAAGATTCTTTTTGTGTGATCTTCTCGGAGCTGCGGGTCTGCTGAGCCAAGAGTTCTCCTCTTAGACTGGGATGCCCTCTAAGGAAACTTCCTGGGATTGGAAGCGCCTCACCTCCTCATTTGGATGAGTGATAATCTAGGTCCTTGCCGCATCAGGCAAGTGTAATTTCTTGCCAAACTCAGGCAAGTGTAAGTCCTTGCCTAGCCAGGCAAGTGTAATCCTTGCTGGAGAGGCAAGTGTAAGTCCTTGCCTAATTCAGGCGAGTGTGGTATCCTAGAGTCAGGGAGCTCTGGCTTTGTTTCTTGTGGGTACATGCATGCACACTGTGGATCCCCATTATTCTTATTTTGCTGTACCCCAATAGTCTCCTCAACTGATATACAAACCTGTATTTTATGTTAACGGAGTGCTAACTAATTATATAAACCCTATTTCTAGTTGTCTTATTTGCTATACTTTTCCGGTCAGAATAAAATCTGTTTTGGACTTTGTTGT
Organism: Patagioenas fasciata; assembly: GCF_037038585.1. Taxonomy (NCBI): domain Eukaryota; kingdom Metazoa; phylum Chordata; class Aves; order Columbiformes; family Columbidae; genus Patagioenas; species Patagioenas fasciata. The sequence goes on from NC_092522.1 coordinate 51,040,539, forward strand.
CCACCTAAAACTGACTTTGGGCTCCCTCCGTGACAGAAATGGAGAAAGAAATGAGGAGTGCAGGGGTAAAAAAGTCCAGAAGAAACAAAAAATTCTCAAAATATCTGCAAAGGCGCCATTATGTATAAAACATAATCTCAGCAAACTCTATGTCCTTTTAGCAACCAGATCCGTATTTTTTTTCTAATTCTGGAAAGAAAAAGTATTTTAAAAATCATTGAAAATCATCTTCAACATATAAAAAGGGCTAAAATGGAGATTTTTTTACTCAAATCCACCACTCTAAACAGAGCTATTGTTACATGACTCAATGTTAATGGGTTTTTGCCAGCAGTAACATCTTGTCATTGAAAGCTAAAAGGTTAAATACCACTATACAAATGCCTTCAGTGAGCAGCAAAGATGTCTTTCTCTGAATCAACAAAAAGATAATGCACCCAAAGTCATTATAGAGCACAGATATGTAATCCAGCAATTCCATGCCCTGCATCTGTAAGTCTCTCAAATGCCACTACACTGTGCTAAACTAATTTAAGGGGATTTAACCAAATGAAAGCACTGGATAACTAATATAAACTAGAATTTCCTGAATTATTATTTTCTGTCTTCCAAAACTGAAAAGCTTATGCTGATTTTATTCATCAGTTGTAATTGGCAGGTCTCCTAAGGAGACTGATTTCTCAGGTCAATACAAGTTTCTTTATGACCATGGAATATTAAGACATATATTTAGGTAAAAAATAGAAAAAATAAAAGCAAAACAGACTAAAATAGTCAGCCTTTATGTAGGATATTTGGAATTTGCCTGAAATATTTAGCATTATTATTTTTCTTTAGTTATTTTCTACAAACAAGTCTAGGTCACAGTGTTATTTGCATCTGAAGAATTTCTTTGGATGCACTTGAGTAACTGTAGAATGAAAAAAGAAAATTTAGTCCATTATCAATAAACTGGGTTTCATCTTCTGTTTCATAAACACAGCTCATACGCAGACATAAATTCTCCTCCTTTTTCTGAGACAAATACATTTCAATAAGCTTTCTGCTGTTTGTATTACCAAGTCTGAATCAGAGTTTGCTAAGTAAACTGAGTGAAGAAGACATTTGTATTTATCCCTTAAATTGAAGTCTGGGTGTCCAAAGGTGGTTAGTTTACAAACCAGTGGGTTCAGTCATTACATCCTTCCTATTCTGCACATGTAGAAGCCCCAGGTTTTCTCTGTGAATGTTCCCAACAGCCTTGGCATCACTCTGAGAGATAATAAGGGGAAAATCTAACCTGGTTCTTTCAAGACATTAAAAGACCTGTTTACTGAGTATTAGTGAGGTTCAGCCATCAAAACAACTTGTAAATCTGCAGTCACTGACACACATTATATTTTTGGATTCTGGAAGCAAGAAACTGTCTGGCACAACTGGTGAAGATACTGTTTTCAGCACCTAGATTTATCTGGATTGATTATGTCATATTACCTATACAAAAGAAGTTACAGCAGAGAGCAGCAGTCCCTTCAGGTGCATCGGGTATGCCTACAAATTAAAGTCTGTCTGGCTACATAGTGTCTACTGATTTATTTCTGCTAGTCTGGGTATGGCCCCATAGACTGTAGCATGTGGTATTCTTTCAGAAATCCCCTGTACATAAGTGCAGTTGTGAGCAAGTTCCATTGTTAGCAAATCCAACACAATTGCGTTTTTGATATTAAATGGGCTAGCAATCATAGGACAGGTAGATTATGCGTGTGCTTTCTCTTCTTTTGTAAATATGTCTTTAGGTGGATGGGACAAGTTCCCAGTAATAAGCTCACCTTTCCTTTCGTGTTTTTCTAATTTGTGTGTGTGCATGTGTGTGTACGTGTAAGCTTTAGCTTCCAGCAACTGCATTGCAAACTTAAGAATTCTGGCTTTAAATCTAGTCTCTAGCTCTCCAAAAAATAAACAAAACTCCTAAAAGTGACATATTTCTATAGATATATTTTACACAACAGAAAACGCAAAGGAATTCTGTTCTTTCTAACAATGACTAAAGAAATGACAGAATAAATCTCTAGCATGGAAAGTGTTTCCTTCAAACTCTTGTCTTCACTCTGTGTAAGGTCCTTTCCTTAAGTCCCTACTGGAGCATCAAGGAGAGGAAAAAATATTAATAATTTCTGCTTTGACGTTAACAATAGTTCATATAAAGGAATCTGTAAAACTCTCAGTAAGGCTATGTTTGTCTTTCTTATGGTGATTGCTTGTCTTTTTAAGTCCTTTTGGGCCTCAACTGAGTAAAATACTTAAAGCACAGTACTTAATGCAAAGTACAATGTCAGCTTCCACTGGATCTGAAGTGTGCTTTTGGGTGATTTTCTGAGTCATAGCCTGTATCACTAATGTTTCCTTTTAAATTAAACAATTTTCCAGAGAAAAAGAAACCAGAATACCTAAGAAGAGTCTCTAAAATTTATCCCACTGGAAGGAAGGAACAGGAAGGCATCAAATTTTACAGTCTTCCAGAGAACTGAATTTATCTGAATATTTTAGGGCATTCAGTCTTGGGACATTCAACTGACATTCCTAGTGCAGGTTTACAAAGCTCAGTTCTGAAGAGTGGTGAAAAAAAAGGAAAGCTAAAATTCAGTCTGTAAATAATGAGTGATGTAGCAAAAAGCAGGTAACACTGTCTTTCCAATTTCCTGTTGACTAACAACTGGTTTCTGATGGGAGTTTGCTTCTTTTCGGTTTTGCAACCAAACAGGTTAACCCACACTGTCATTTTCCAAGCACCTCTTGCTATGCATCACCCAAAAAAAAAAAAACAAAAAACAAAGACGCAGATAATTAAAGAGGATGCAAAAAAAAGTGAGATCCATTCACAGACGCAAACAGATATGAGCCAGAAACTTTAATGGAGTAATGTCAATTTACACCTAGTAAAGCCCAGCCAAAATATTCCCATATAAAAGGAATGTATGAGCCTACAGAATCATCACAATGCAAACCATTAAGTCGCTATTATATGATGAGAGTGGAAGCATAATGGTTATTAAAATGGTTTTCGCTTAAGTGGCTTCAGTCTTAACAAGGTTTAATGCATATCCTCATGGGAGCTTTGCAAAGTAAGGACAACATAAGTTTCTTACCTGAGCTTTTATTGGTTTTGTTTTGTCTACTCTTCACTTGCTCAGTCCATAAGGTAGGATAACGAGAAGCTATATCTAGAAAAAAAAATTGTGAATGGTAATTTTTTTTAAGTATCTAGTGGTTGAATAGTAAGAGGCTGGTTTTAAAGATGCATGTATCTAAAAATAAAAGGGCACACTGGTTTGTATTAGAACAGTTAAAACCTCTATTCATGCAAACACATGAATAGTTCCTTCCTTATTCCATTCATACAAAAAGCTGAAATAAATACTTTTAGACTAAAATTATACTTAATCAGAATAAAAATATTTCAGTGAGGACTCAAAATATGTAATAGAGGTAGATCAGATTCTGTGAGATTTGCAGTGAGTGGTAAGGCAGCTGTAATACAGGACTATCTTCGCACGTAGGCCTTGAGCTTTCCATTTATAGAACACCAAATTTCCCCAAAGGCAAATAAGCCTAACAAAATGTCAACCTTAAGATTACTAGGCAATATGCCAAGGACAGAATTTACCCTTTAACTTCCTCATTTTTAACCTGCGCTCTGGCTCAAGTTTAAAATCTGTCTCTGTCCAAGTAGTGACAACTGAAATTGCTGATGTTGGAATCCATAGCTACAATGCCATCTCAAAACTATCACATGAAAATCATTGCTTGTAAAGACTTCGTTGTGTTTGCTGTCTTTATCTGGAAAAACCTACAGATGCTTTCAATTTCTTGCAACTGCTCCTAACTCTAAGGTAGCACTTGACATTGTGGTGTATGGTCCATACTGCATAGTTCAATTCAAGACTGTTAAATTCATGTTGATGCTCACCTTCTTCATCACCTTGCGGCTGAGTCTCCAGTGCAGGAGCTGAGGCATCATCTGAATTCAGAATGGAAAAGATTTGCAAGGAGACTACAATTATGAGAGTAAGCTAAATAAGTGTACATACATGACTGATACTAATGATTTGCACATAGCCCCGGCCGGTAAACAAACAATAAATTAAACATTATTTATAGGTACTACACAGCACAGGTATATTACATCATCACACTACAAACTATAAATGTATGGATTTTTGAGATTATGGCTGATGAAATGATTGCAGTGTCTTTGATGATTTATGAGCAGGTAGCTCCCTGGAAAGTAATTTTTCATTTTTAGTGCTGCACACCAATACTTATAGATTATAACTGATGAAATGAGGATTTCTGAAGAAGTAATTAGATGCATGTGTAGAAGGGTTAAGACCTGTGAAAGCAAAAGCAGTCCAGGGTGAATGAATGACTGCAGGCATTTTGACACCTTAAAACGAAAGTTTCTTTCAGCACAGCAGGATCTATTTAACAGTCAGCTGATTTTATAAGCAAGATTCAGAGATTAGAGAACTAGAATATTGTTTGCATAATTCTTATCCTCCAGTCAGCCACCTCCATCCATCCACTACCAATCACTGCTGCAAGAAAAGAGAGAGGAAAATTTACAGAAATGATAAGAGGATGTGGGTAATATTAGATTCAGTAAAACATAGTGGAAGTAGTGCTGGAAAAGAAAAGTTCATTATGAAAAATTATTTAAGTTAACATTCTGTGAGAAAGAGATGTACCCAAAGACCCATCTTTTCTTCATTACATTTTTGTTATTTTAAATTGTTTCAGTTATTGAGTAAATATGACCTAGCAGGTCTTGCTAGTACATATTTTCAAGTTGTTGCTGTTTCTTGTAGCATGGAGCCTACGCCAAGACGAAGAACATCCCGCAGTAAACAGCATCTTCTATGCAAGGGTTTTATTACCATTCCTTGCAGCTTCACAGCTGGATCTCAGACCAACATGTTTCCAGATTGTTTCTTGGTATTTTGATGGAAGGTAGAACTGAAGGTTACTGAGAAACTTCTTGCATTTAGCCCTACCAGGGTAACACTGAGCAGCAGCTTTCAGGCTGACACACTGCCTGTTTCTATTTCTTCTTGCTACTACAATTCAGAACAGCATCCTCCTGTTCTCTTTGTTGTCACCATCACACATATTTTTTGTAAATCTGCATCATTTTTATGCAAATCATACAGAGGATTTGGAGACACTCTCACCTTCCTTTCTGGAGGCCAAAGCATAGTTCACAGCAAATAAAGATATCAAGTAAATACTGACAGCAAGTAAAAACAAATTTGCAGCCATAGAACACTAACCTCCATGCTTTTCACAGAACCAAAGAAATAGCAGAAGAAACTTATTCTCACTGCAAAATGTTTTAACCAAAGGATAATGAGACTTCTTTCAAGAATATTCATTCTTCATGTCCACGCAAAGGCAGGATACTTTGCTCTAATGCCATTACAGACTGTCACTTCTCATTAGTTTTGCTGATATTTTTGTGATGTCTTCTGAGTGGTGAATAAGACCATCAATTAATTTCAGAGATGCCATCAAGTATCCTAGTGTACTGAGAATCAAGACTTACATTTAGACCATCAATGAATAAGTGATTCAGATAACCCAGAATTTCAGAGGGTAGCTGAAGGTAGGTAAGTATTACCAACACCCCAGCCAGAAACTTGGTTTAGGGTTTAAATGACATTTTTCTAATCATCTTTTTGTACACAATTTCAGTTTGTGACACATCTGATCTTATGTTATTGCCTGAAATTCAGATATAATGCTGCAACTTTAGCGACTATCAGCCCAATCAAAATTGAACTTTGGTCAAGCAGCATTTAAAAGAGTTCATAATTATATTTTTTTTCATTCAACAGATGTTTCATGCTTGAGTCATAGAACTGGCCTCAGGTCCCCCCCCAACCAAAAGAAAGAAAGAGGTCTGCATTTGGTCATCAGTGAACCAAACTTTTGGTTCAGGATATCTGTATAATCTAAAAGGTATTAACTACACTCCAGGACTGGAGGAGACACAATAGCTCCTGAACTACCCTTAATCTGCAGGAAAACACCCACATTAAATTTCTGTTTGCACTCTGTCAGCTACATTGTATTTTCAGAAAAACCTTTTGTGTTAGGAATGACGAGGCATGTGCCATTTCAGTGTTCAAAATCATATTCAGTAGAGAGTCATAACCAAGGAGCAGTTAATCTTCAAGTTATTTGGATATCTTAGAGGTTAATTGCATAGGTCTTCCTGACTGGCACATGCATAGCAGTCCATATGTGCATACATTTAAACAGAAACCATTCTGCTTGCTGTCAGAGTTCAGTTACCAAGATCATAGCCCTGCAGTCAGCTAAGAATTAGAAAAAAGAGATGTGATCCCATCTCTGATACCTGTGTTTTTCAGATGGTCTGAATATTTCCTTTGGATAGAGGAGGGAACTGTAGGGCCAGGGAAGACACTTTAGGAAATATCTTTCAAGCTTTATTCCTGTTCAGTTGAATATGTAAACCTGCAAACATGCAAACAGAGCTCCTGACCTCCAAATCTGCAGCTGGAAATTTTCTTTCAGTATTGGAATACCCGGAGAAAGTGAGGTGCACTACTGCAACAGATATGGCCTGCCACGTCGTTGTCTTCTGGGAGTCTCTGTGGGACATCTTGGAAGAAGAGACTGTCTCAGGGTAAATCTGTGCTGTCTCTTGAGTAGAGTCCTCAAGACCACACTTGAAGATCTGGAGCATATCTTCTGCAGCAGTGATAATGTTGTGAACCTGCCTGAGACTGCTGGATTACAATACAGGCAGGTACCCCTGTCCAGGCACCCCCTGTGTCCACAGGAACATGCAGAGCAAAGATGAGCAGGGAGTTCTATGATTACTTCAAAACCTACTGCTGTGCCCTTTCAAGCTGAGCTATAAGATACTTTTACTACACTGTGAAGTCAAAGTACAGCTCTTTAACTCAAACAGCTGACCCCGTTCACTACTCTGTGATGGTCTTGAAAGAGGTCACGATGTCTCTAACAATACAACTTCATTTAAAGCATGAGGCTGGCTGGAAGAAGGGTGAGGAAGTTAGCAGCGTCTGAAAGGAGCCAGGACCACCTGGGAACCAGGTCAGTGGCCCTTCATGCTGAAGAATAAAATCAGGGCCTGAGTAAAGTGCAACCGTATCATTTTAGACATGAATAGATGTGATGAGAAGAGACACTTGATAAATTATGATTACTCATTCCAGGTTCAGCATCTCAGACACCATGGTCACAAACAAAAATAGAGGATTCCAGACAGGTTTTATGTATGGAGTATTTCACTCAGTTCAAAGCTGAAAATGAAAGTTTATTTAAATGTTGGGCATATCAAAATGCTGCAAAAGTTCCTGTGAAAAAATATTTCAATTATATTTACAGTGGACCAAACAGATAGCATGAATTAGCATGAATATAAGGAACTTCTTTAAAATTCATTTATGCCAGTGTAACTAAAAAGCAACATTTACTATGTTATTGTCAGCTGGATTTAAAATTCTTTTAAGCTCAGGGAGAGTCTAAGCTTTAATTTTGCTTAAAGCACAGACATCTCTCTCATTTGCATCTACCAGCTATGTTGAAGTCATATCAGATTTTGTCCTGCCAACAATACATAAACCGTGATCTATCTCTAACAATAACAACCATCTGGCCATGAATGTAAGCCATCAGATGAATTAATCACAATATAGAGCAAAGTGCTGGGTCCAACATGACTCAAGAACTGATTACTATGGAAATAAAGTGAGAACCACAGTTCCTGAGATTTTGGAACTGCAGAATGCTGTCTTTATCAAACAGATGGAATAATCTGTCCTCTAGGGCAGGAAAACAGTATGGGAAAATGTTTCAGAGTATAGCTATGGGAAGAAAAGTTATTTTCCAAACAGTACAGAGTAGCAAACTCTGTGCGGCTGAGACAAGAAAAATATAATGTCTATGCATATACAGACAAAAAACATACATGCATGCATATGTGTTTATATTCCTGAGTTGACTAAATATCTACAATGCAAATATATAATGAATAGCATGAAGGCACATATATACATTATATATGCAGCTATGATACATGATGAATATATATTGATAATTTAAATCTATGGAAAATCACAGTGGTGTATCCCACAGCTATTTTAGTTTCTATTTAAAGACCAGCTATGATATTTACCTGTTTTTCCTGCACCTTCTCGTTGTGGCAGCTTCTCACTCACTGAACCTGCAATTGGAAAAAGGAATTAACCATAAAAATACTATTTTCACTTTTAATATATTTTCCAAGAAACATAGTTTAGCTTTAATGATTCATTTTTGTTTACTATAACAATAAATATGAGTAAACTCTTGCAAACCAAAGATTTTAGGTTTGCCTGACTTCTGCATTTGTGTACCATCAATTTACTCTCAGATGTTACTTCTTGACCACCACAGCATCTGAGAAAGACAAAACATTAAATACTACCTAGACACAAGCGCGAGAACATGCTCACATGCTGCAGAGTCAACATCTCCTTTCCCCACTGCCCAGCAAGGACAGGCCCTGCAGTAAGAGGCATCTCCCCGGCACTACTCCCTGGTGGTTCCTTGTGCAGGGCAACACCCTTCCTACACACCGAGTCTTGCCCATGCACCCCACCTGCTCTGTGGGCCTTCTTAAGCCCCTAGCCCAGTCCTGACTCAGATTAAAAACTGCCTTTTGCTGCTTTAAATATCTCATACACAGCCCTACAGAAACCGTACGCTGGTGTGGAAATTGTGTGTACTGGAGCATGCAGTGACAATGCCTTAAGAGCCTGAGCCTGAGCTGGTCGTGGGGGATGTCCTCAGAGCTGTGGCTCTTAGGAAAGGAAACAGTGGTGGGAAAAGAGGTAGGAAGTTTGCAGAAGATGAGTGTTTACAGTTTATTCTACCATCTTGGATTCCAACCCCACATCCAGTCTTGATTCCATGTCATCAAGAAGTGGAGATTCTACTGCTTTGCTTAGTTTTCTTTCAAGAGCTAGTTGTCCTTAGGTTTTAAAATAGAAGTACTTCCTTAGTTCTCACTGAGGTTTCATTACTACAACTCTTTATATTATTCTAACTCCTAGCCACTTCTTTTTGACACATCTATCTCTGCTGCATTAAAAAACATCTTTAAAAGTGGTATTTTTCTCTCTGAAGAGCCACATGGAGTGATCAAAAATTAAAAAGCATGATGTCTGTTAATTTTTAACATATCATCTCTTCTTACATGCGCCTGTTAAAAAAAAAAAAATCTGAAAGATGCTCAGAAATCTGTTAAATAATTTGGTTGCCTTAATTTTCTTAATTTCTTTCTCTATGGAATAACTAAATTCACTGGGTATAAAACAAACAACCAAAAAACCCCAAACCTTGCAGCACAGTAAATCTGTACTAAAAGCACAATTTAAATAAGAGAACCCACTAGATCACAGTCCTTGTTTACCATGTTGAACTGATGGTTACTTCAGCATGAAGTTTAGACACTGGAATCTGCCAGAGGAAAGACAGCTAACATCACAAACCTGGCATCTGATTATAAAGCCTCCATAAAAGAATACATGATGATGCAGCCAAGCTGGTATCACCTTCTGAAGGATTCAGCTTTTAATACATATTTAATAAATCCATATAAAAAGTATGCTAGTTTAGAGTTGTTTCCCTTTTTTTTTTTTTTTTGTGGTAGTGCATTTTTATTGTATCATGTTTGAATCACCAGAAATTCAATATACTTAGTGATGCGTGAGTATTAATTCAGACAGGAAAAATACAGCTACTGTCATTGCAGGAATTATATCCAAGGGTATTTCGGGATAGATTACTCTAAACAGACTGCAATACGAAAGTGTGTTGTTCACCCTGAGGAGGAGTCAGTTTCTTGCGTTTATGCTAGCTGAAGCCAGAAGAGCTGAGCTTTTTGGTGCTTGGCTTGAGTTTGATAAGAGGCTCAGCTTGAACTCAAATAAGATGTTCCAGTTTTAGGAAGCAGTGCATACAAAATTACAGGTTTTTCTAATTGCACTAAATACCAGTGATTTAATCTTGCCTCAAATTTCATCCAGTTACAATTAACCCTGTAGTTTCTCATTTTGATGTACAGAAGTATAATTAAAATTCTCTTGCAAATCTAGAGATTTTAGGTCTGACTCTCATCCACATTAAAGTGTTTTACACCATTTTTTGAGTAGAAATGAGGTCTTGGTGTGAGGAATGTGTGTGATCAACTGCCATTGATAGTCCCTTTGCACTAAAAAAAGTGGTAAGTAAAGCCTCCGTTTGACACAGTGCTGTCTCTCTATGTACATTCAGAACCACTACTATAAATTGAACTTAAAATTCAGTTTATACTAAAGTAATTTAACACATTTATAACAAATTTATATAATATTCCATATCTTAAACCAAAAGCAGAAAAATCTTTCCAGATTTCATTAGCACCAAGATGCCTTCAGATTACTCCATCTGTATGTGAAATGGTAAGAAATAATTACTATTTAATATTAACGTACAGTCAGGGAGAACTGAATTCTTTCTTTTAAGCTTTGGGGTTTTTTATCTTTAATTTTGATGGAAAATTGATAGATGGAGGAAGAGAGTGGCTTCCACAAAGGCTAACTTTATCATAGCGATTGTAATTTTGCTATGAAATTAAATTAATACTGGCAAAATTAGATTCACTGGGCTAACATTTTTAATAGTATTAGGAAGCTAACAAAAATATTCACAGAATTTCCTACAAAGGGAAATCTGATCCCTTCACTCAGCTTCAGCTGAAACTTTATGTTGCAGAAACTTTTCTTCATGTCTCTAAGTTGGAGGTGAGGAAGGGTTATTGAGCTTATATAATTTTTTTTCTAATTTTTTTTGAGGTAAAAATCCTTCTGGCTAAATACTGATAGCAAGTTGTATTTACAAGTTTCTGAGGAATTGTATCTTTAATACTCACAATGAATGCTCACATTTTTAGCTAGGCAAGAAACAAAAATAGCAATGTATAACTCATCTAAATGTTGGGCAATACAATCAGATTCCAAGTTTTCAGTGCACTGTAGGCAAGCAAATCATAACATATTTATGGAATGGGAGAAGAGAAGGAAGGATACGAAATTCATCAGTATTATTTCAGCAAGAAGAATTTATCGCCATTCTATCTTGTGCATTATTCTGATGGAAAAGAGAGAGAGACAAAGAGAGAGACAAAGAAAGAGAGAGAGAAAGAAAGAAAATTTAATGCCTTAGCTTATTGCAAACCCCACAATCATGCCCAGTTTCAGACTAACATCTTCTGAGGCACAATAAATCTTCTTCAGGGAATGTGATGTGTATTTTGTAGTTTGTGGCTCTATAGCGTATCAGTTTTCTATAGTTCTGATCATATGTGGCTGGGCTTTAAAAGAGAAGGTGAAAGTCTATTAGTATCTAGTTATTTCCTATTATCTCCTACTAAAGAATATTTGATACGTAATAACTGAATGCAGATATCAAGAAAATAAACTTCCCATGCTGTTTTTTATCTCACATGTGGGTGTTTCTGACTGTGTACATATAGGAAATGTATTATAATGTGTATGGGGATAGGAGACCTCTATGGTTCAAGGATGGATATTTTTTTCACAATTAATAAAATCCACATGATGTAAATTTTAAAAGTTCATTGACTTCTCAATTATATTTGTCTAATTATACCACTATACAGAGAGGAAGAGTTCTGAATTTTTAAAGGCACTTCTGTTTACTCCTTAAAAGATGATCCTGTCATCTAAATTGTAAAATAGCAAAACTGCTTCACAGAATAATAAAACATCTCTCCATACCTCTGCATTTTCACTGACAGAAGCCCAGAATAGCTAATAGGGCATAAAAACTGTACAATAGGAAAACACTGCATTTTCCAATGATAATTTAACACCTGCTTCTCAATTTCTGCCCCATTTCCCAGGACTCTGTGCCTATGGAATTTCTGCAGTTTCCTGTGGTGCTGATAACAGAGATGGGGAGTTGTAAAAATGTCTTTTTTATGTCTGGGGTTCTTTAGCGAAAGTATTGGGGGACATTCATCATTTTTAAGGAGCTTTCTCTTTAATGCTGTCATGGGAATGTGTTTGATTTACTCTCCTTCTCACCACAACTCCTGGAACAGTGGAGATTATTTCCATGGAGTGGAATGACATTCTGAGATTTATTGTGTGTGTTTTAGCAGTCCTAAGTGTTGGTATGGGAGTAACTGGAAAGGATGGAAGAAGAGCCTCTCTCAAGTAAAGATGTCGAAGTGAAGATTTCACATAAATCAGTTGGACAGTCCTGTGTTTTATGATGCTTCTTATAACCTTCATCCTTCCACACCTTGTGTCTCTAGTAAAAAAGACACCTTCAATAAGAGCAACCAGAACAACGCAACGAGCAAAAAACGGCTCATATAGCTACTGTAGATACATTAAAAAAATATATGTCTGCCACTTTTCTGTCCCAGGATCTAAGCTAGCTTTACGAAGCATTATGTTATGTAGCTAAGCAATATTAAGATTAGATAAACTTAGAGGTTGTTTCAGCTACCTAATATCACACAGTAAACGTGAAACACAGATAGGGGATGGAATCACAAAACGCAACTACTAACTGCCCATCCTAAATTCTGCTCCATATTTCATCTATTAAAATCCAGATTCTTCCAGGTTGACATGCACTTCTTTCCTATTTCTGGATATTCACCAAAGGTGGTTCTACTGGGAAAAAATGAAAGGCAAGAAATTATCCAATAATTTAGGAAAAGTACAGGTGATTAGACATGTATTCAAACCTTATCTGAAGTTATTGAAGAATTAACCTAGAATTGAAAAGAGACACTGAACATTTTCATTAAAAAATATAATTTTTCACACATTCCAAGGTATCACATCTCTTATAAGAAAGTCATTACAAAAGCATGTTCACAATTGACTCTACCTGTCATCTTGATTCTCTGTGCACATTCTCCTCTAAAGGGGAAAGGTGGCAAAAATGATCCTGGGATAAAAACTCTGGCACATATAAAACTTAGAAATTTGCATAGATGTCTTTGATACAGCTACAGCATCATGTCTGCAGAATACACAGAAGCAACTGAAAATGTATTAAATTGCTGATGCCAGGATGATACCACTACAGGAGATCTGCCTGCAATATCAAAAACCAGCAAGGCAATGCCTGCAATGAGGCTAGCGATGGCACAGTGTATTAGACTTAATAGAGACAACAGTGTTTGAATAAATGGCATTCCTGAAATACTAGTTGAGATAGGAGTACATCTACTCAACTTCAGTATACCCACTATTATTTTGATTGTAATTCCCGTACATTGGGATACTAAAGACAAAAAAAAGGGAATCAACGATGATCTGGAAAACATCAACAGCCCTTCTAGGGGGAAAAAACCCCTCCATTATCCTAAACAGATGGCAATTTTGAATATATACTGGGAAATGGAAGAAGGATGCATTTGTGCTTCAGGCTTTCATTCTGCAAAATAAGAGCAGAGTTTTGCCTTATTATACCACATAAACTTCTGAGAAAAACTGTAGCTGCCTTCTCTGCTGAATGAAAGGGTTTCTCCAGAACTTTAAGACTGAGCCCTTAGCCACTACCACTGCAGAATTCCCTAGCACTTCAAATCTATTTCCAAACTCTGCTGTAACTGGACTTCTTTCCTGAGGGACAAAGGAAAAATGGTGAGCAGTGATACAAGCAGAAGAGGAAATGTGCAGAGATAATCCCAAAGGGTCTCATAACAATTGAAAATTACCCGCAGTCTTCCATGGAGCAAAATCAGACTCTGCATACTCACCTGGGCCCTAGAATAGTCTATTTATCTCTGAGCTACTAAATTAAAATTGAGTGCTGCTACCACCTTCTCCTCAGCATTTCTGTGAAACTAAGTTCCCTTCCCACCCCTTCAAAAATGAACTGAAGCGGTCTGGAAATTTATCTTCTAGACACATGAATATGAATGGTGGTGCAGCACAAACAGAAATGCAATACATAGAGTATTTTTAGAGCTTTTTCTGTGCAATTGTGTCTGCCTCAAGGAAGGTGAATAGCAATCCTGGTAACCGTTCATACACTGGGGATTTACATTTGTTATCAATGCCAATGAAACAGGATCAGAAGCAAACTCCTAAAAAACAGTGAACCTGTTAATTGTCCTGATGAAAGATAAAGAGTTTGATTTGCCAATTCATTTATACAGACAATGATTCCGTTACGTTCTTAATGCTTTGTTTCATTTTTATTTCTCCTCTGTGCGAGGGCGAAAAATCATGGACTCCACATAATCCAATATGAATTCAAGTGAAGCCATTTATTACAGAGACAAGCCTCCTTATATATGCAGTTATTTCCTGATCACGCGTCCACGCTCCAAGCATGCATTAGCTGATTGGATATTGTCCATGCTCACGAGCTGTTCACGCGCCCGAGTCTCACTGCTGTTTTTCAGGGTGCTGTTTTTCAGCCTTTGAGCAGACCTTGAGATTCCTTTGGCTAGTTCAGAAATAAATCTCCATCTAATAGAAACCCATCCGCACAACAACCTCAAGAAAATCCCTCAAATCTCCCACACACCTCTGGATCTGGTCATTCATGGGATTTGCTGTGGGAATTCTTTCATTGGGTTGCGTTACAAATCAGGACATTCACACTCCATATTGTTTTTAAGAGTGTGTTTGTTTGTGGTTTTTTTCTATGTACTTTAAATACTTAAAATATCAAAAAGGCAAAGCCCTGTGATTTTTTTTTTTGCAAAGAGCTTATGTGCAAGAGAGTTTCAACATAAAGAAAGGATTACTTCAGGAAGTCAGTTGCATGGTTTGATATATTGACATATAAATATCATACAAATAAACACTGCAGAAAATCCCTTCAATAGCTAGAGTATAGTACAAATAAAGTAGATGGATCATAGAATCACAGGAAGGTTTAGGGTGGCAGTGACCTCAGAATTCATGCAGGGCTAGCTTAAAAGCTAGACTAACCTTCTCAGAGCCTTGTCCATTTGAGTTTCGCAAATCCCCGAGGAATGGACATCCACAGCTTCTGTCAGCACCTATTTCTAGCCTGAACCACTCTTCCAGTGAATAACTTTTTCCTAACGTCTAGTCAAATGCCACAGATTAAGTCTGCTGTTCATGAGACAGTGTCATAACCTAGCCAGCTAAACAAGTCTTACCTGGGCACCGGGGAGTTTTGTGAGCCACAGCAGTACCACTGATAGGACGACCATTGGGAGTGACACACCAGCAGTATCCAGTGTAACTATGGCACTGAACCTGTTAGAAATTACATGAACCACATGCAGTTTGTCAGACGTATGTCTGTTATCCCACAGTATTCATGACAGGAGTACAAAAGACTAGCCCAGCAAACTACATTGACAAAACCTGGAACAGTAAATCATGACAGATCTAATCTCAGTCCTACACATGATTCTTTAGCATAAAGAAGAATTTATTTCAAGCAAAGTGAGGTAGGTCCTTCAGAATCCAATGGATGAAAAAAAAAAATGAAATATGCGGTTGTTTACACCCTATTTTAAAAGAGTGAGGTGCAGGTGTTGTGAAAACCTCACAGTGAAGTTCCTCAAGGGGCACATAAACTGTTCCTGAGGCAAGAAATCTCAAGTTTTTTTTCCACATAGAGAACATACTGTTCCACCCACTGAAGGAGCAGGACAAGAGTGCTTCAGCCAGCATTATTCATCTCCCAAACTGTCAGAAAGGAAGCTCTTGGAATTCCTTTTAGAAATCAATTGCATTATATTTCCTGAGGGAAAACATCTCTTCCCTCACCATGCTTAAAACAAGAAGGATTGCCTTCTACACAACACTGCAACTGAAATGCAACAGAGGCAGCAGAAGCTGATCTTGATTTGAATATTTATCACACAGTAAGATTCTAATTGTATCCCTTCTGAATTCCACAATCTAAACTAAGTAAATTGGTCTCAGACCATATGCTTGTGCAGAAATTCAGCTGAGAATAGGAAAGAATCCTGTATGATTCATACTTTAGCACTAAGATATGGACTCTGGTTGCAAGATCTTTGGTTCAGATCAGGAACAGATCAGAAATTCCAAGCATTTTACGATCTGATGACTATTCGGGGGCTACAAGAATGACTCAGCTGCCTCAGCTTAGAAGAATAGGGAGTGTACATGAACAACAGTAATGTTTGGCTCTTTTGCTGGCCAACTCTGAAAAAAGAACACGGACAGCACAAAAAAATTATTTTTCCTTCTAATTTTCAATGTCAGTGTTAGCATAAATTACATTTCATTTTGAAATTACATTTCCTTTCATTACATTTGTCTCCTCTTCATCCTCTGCAAACATACATGTTCTGACTTTCTGGTCATGCAAGATATTGAATGAAATTTTTTCAACCTGACTATATGTGCCATCGTCATTGCATTCTGGGATAAACACTTGCTGAAATTCTTTGCGAGCTTGTTCCTGGGTGTACTTCCTCTCAGCCACACATCGGGAAACATCTAAAGAAAGAGAGAAGATAAGTCAATTGGATGATGCAATATGAAGAAAAGATAGGTGATATTCTAAATTAAGAAAAAGGAAGAAGGTTGTGAGACCCATGTAAAGAGAATCAGAATCATAACCAGTGAAAACATATGACCACTTGTGTTATCTTTAGGAAAGAAAATCAATGGAAGACAATAATTTCTGGACAATAATCCAGAACTGGGAAACGAGATGGAGAGATGTCTGGAGAGACAACCTTGCTGCCCCAGCTGCTGCCAAAGGGTGGAAGCCTAAACAGAGTTTCTCCTATCAAGAGCTGCCACACTGTGCCTCACAATATTCCTTCAGTGCTGGTGGTAACACCAGCCTTTTGATGCTTCAAGAAAGGCAAAGCAGGCAGTAGGAATAAAGCTGGTTTATATTTCCTACTGTGACTTTACACATCATTTACTTCAGTTAGGCAGTGATCTCTCAGTTGTGACTACAGGCGTGTTTACCAGTCTGGTAAAAAAATAAAATAAAATAAAATAAAATAAAATAAAATAAAATAAAATAAAATAAAATAAAATAAAATAAAATAAAAAATAAAATAAAATAAAATAAAATAAAATAAAATAAAATAAAATAAAATAAAATAAAATAAAATAAAATAAAACAAAACAAAACATACTGTACAGCACAACAGCTTGTTGGGGAAGTGATTCAATAATAATTTTGGACATGCCTAATTCCTGTTATGCTAAAATTTAGTGTAACAGTTTATAATTTAGACATGGCACAAGTCGAGTGTACCACATGGTCCTTTTTTGCCCACTGTGTGTTTTTTTGCACCATCTCCTGCGTTACTTAATACTGTTCTACATAAAAGACAAGGCAGCAAACTAGACAGATTAATTCAGTAGAGTTTCTATTGTCTATTAAATTATAGTGTCTACTACATATACTTTAATCAGGCAGCCAAGGGCTGAGAAAAGACACATAACATGAGCTGTTTTATCTTTTTTTTTGTTTAAAGACCTTACAAATTTTAGTCTGTTGCTGATGCAGAATCAATACTTCACGATCTGCTTGAGCTAAGCATTTTCAGGAGAAATGGGAATACCAGGCAAGCTTAAGGTAGTATTAATGATTTCAAGATGTGACTGTAACATCTGAATTAGAATGATCTCAAGCGTACAAGCAGAGAAATTTGCTGCTTCTGATCCCTGTCTTGTTTAAAGACTGCTTGACAGTAACTGGCTAATTCCCTTCTAGGGCTAAAACTGTCCAGCAATTACTTGTGAGACAGGAGTGTTGTGGTGATTTGTGAGTGTTTGTGCAGTTCTTAGAAAGCACAGGGACAGGCTTTCTTATTCATGCAAGTTTCATATTGAGCAGAATCTGAACAGTGAGGCAACAATCACTTCCCCATTAGATACCAGCAGATCTTGACAGGGTTTTGGAATCTAACAGTCCCCAGGAGCATACGTGAGCCAGCTGAATTCTCAGACCCCCAAGCACCCTTTCTGTGCCAGTATCATCCAGACAAGCACAGAACCAGCACGGAAGCCTGGTGCAACAGCAGAAGTCCTTTGCACAGGATGAATCTTTCACTGGTTATTTCTACCAAGCTTTGTATGACTCACCTGGCAACATCAGCACAAAAAATTCCCTTCAAGTCTTAAGCAACCAGGTGTGGAAGTATAGCATAATAAGGACAGAAACTGGTCCTCAGGATCTGCATCCTGAAAACAAAATTGGGGCCCCTTAATTCTAATCTTTGTATTGATTTCCCTTCTGGTCTTTGATTTGCATGCACTGCTTCTGTGCGTTATTTTACTCTTCTGACAGGAGCATTATGAGAATTCATGTTGGTAAAATGCCCAAAATACAAGTTGTTTCACTTTAAAAAACCCTGCGTTTCAGTCTTAATGAAGTTAATGGTATTATGTTGTTTCAGGAGGGGCATTCACAAAGATGCAATGTTACCTAAAATGGACAGAAAAGTTCAACCATACAGAAATGTGAGAAAAACAATAAGAAACTGAATTAATTTGTACTCTGGTACTTTAATAACTTGTTTCATCACGGTAAAATTATAGCAAATGAAATGTGAAGCTCAGGTAAAGTTTCATAATGTACACACTGACAAAGTTTTTGGGAAAGAAAAAAAAGAGAGAAACATTTTAAGCAAGCTTTGGTGTCGTAAGCCTTCTCCTGAGCATGGTTTGGTTATGCAGTACTTAATAACATGTGGTTTTAATGTAGCTAGTATTTTAACTGAAAATAAATCACTCCTTTGTTGGACCTCTGTCCTCGTTTTTCTAGAATGACATGTGGTTTAAATGTCTAAAAGGAAAAGTGATATAAATTCCATCGCATAAGATCTCTGGTATAGTACCAGCGGGGTTGTAAATTATCTTCAATATTTGAATTATCATAAAAACATGCCAAGGAGAAAGAGAAGTTCTCCAAAACTGTCCACCACTTGTTTCTAAACAGCCTGATGCTCTAAAGGCCTCCTACTAGTGGATGATCTAATATGCTTTAAAATCAACACTGACCAATTTTAGTGGAATATAAAATTCACATTTGAAGCTTTATTTTTTTTTTTTATTATATAACCATGGAAACATTTTAAAGCTGTTGGGCATTACTGTGCTTCAGTATACCCAAAATAAACCCATGAGGAATATCTCTTATCAAGTTAAGCATCTGAAACTGTGTATAGGCAAAATATTATTCCCACTTCTGGATTTTTATTTCACCAAGGTATTACCACAGGCAAATAACTATAACACAGAGATGTGGTCCAAACCTGATAGAAGAAATATAATAGTGTGGTTAAGATAAAAAGAAGACATATAAAAACATTCTTCCTCAGAATACTAATGAACATTAGATTATTCATGTAGAGGAGTTTAATTCCTTCCAAATATAACATCACTGAAGCCAAAAGAGGTTATAATATTTGTAAAAGAAATTTGTAAGATTACACCATCTCAGCATCTACCTTCATTTCCTGGTTGCAATAACTTCTAAAGCTACTGTGTGATTTCAAACAAATTTTCCATAGGAAAAGAAGAATTCAAGAGATTTAAGTGCTAGACATTTCTGTAAAATAACAGTTGAAAAAGGATGAAAAAATTAATTCTTGTCGTGTCTGCGAGAAAGACTGAAATACGAGCTCACATCAAAGTATCAGACAAGAGAGAGGTGTAAGAAAACTTGGCAGCTCTTAAGGGGCAAAGTCAGTGATGGGTGAGATCCTCATCCATAGGGAGACAAACCTTCCAAGTGGCCATGGCTCACACTTAGTGAAGCTGAATCTGAGACTCACTGTGCAAAGTCCTGTGAGTACATCCAAACAAGTCTTGTCCACAGGCCCCTCTGTGCACCTTGCACAAGTACAACTAATGGAAATAACTCACACGAATCTCAAATCAGTAGGATGATTCTAGGCTTAAGTGGCTAGCCAGAAGAAGGTTTATAAGAATGTTCATATCTAAAGGGATGCCAATGAAGGTTGTCACATACAGATTCAACTTTCCTCTTTATCTAGAACAGGAATAATTCAGAACAGGCTAGACCCTGGTTACTTTTGAATGAAGACCAAGAATGAAATGTGGTGGGACTTACTTGGTACCCCTGCTGATTAATCAGGTTACAGCTTTGATTTTGAACATCATGGACTCTGACCAAAGCAGACCAAATTCTTTTGGGGTGAACAGCATCACACTGGTGACAAACAACCTGAGAACAGAATGGACTCCAAGTCTGCAATGTGTTGGAAGAATGAAAACCACTGTGCATTACTGGAACAAGTCAGCCTTGTTTCACTGTTGCTGTATATATATATGTACATACATATAATCTCCTTTTGTTACACTTCTGGAAGCATCTAGAGGAAAAATAAAGCACTTGAAACTGTTACTGACTAGAATTCCCACTATACTTTATTTCTCTCCCTACTTTAAGTATTAATAAAGGAGCCAGCAGACTCAAGCTGGAATCTGATATATGACCTGGTGAAAAGATCATTTGCTTCTAAGACCTGCAAAAACCTGGCTGAAATTAGGCCTTATTTGCCTATACTCAGAAAATTGGAAAAACTAATTTTGCAGATATATATGCCCAGTTGTAAATTTGAATTATGTCAATGCCTCAGTGAGACTATCCTCTGAGCTCCAGGTAAATGGGCTTTTACATCCCAAAAGCTTGCTGGGAAAAAAAAATCCTCCTGGCATAGAAACTGAGCATGAAGATGTATGAGCTTACCTCAAATTGGCTCACTTGGACTATATTAGCTGTCAAACTGGGTTCGTACATGGCTTAATGCTTTTTAGCATAGTACATTTGCCAGTGTGTTGCTTGTACTGCTGTGGCTTATCACCAGGACTGCAAAGGCTGGTTTAAGGTTTAAGAAGACAAAAGCATCCTGAGTTATGTAACCAAAGAAAAAAATAGGTGCATGGGAGTGGAGAGAAATACACAGAACTGAGAAGATTATAGAGTTGTAGGCAACTGTTTGAGCAGCTCTGCACTGCCCTGGTGACAATTCTAGCTTCCAGAGGAGACCAGCCTCTGGAAAGCACAGGTGACATACAAAGTCATCTTAATTCTGTGCTAAGCTTTGATACACAACAAGGAAGACTTTCACCTACGAAGTGCAGTGGCACCGGTACAGTGTTGCAGGATCCAGAACTAGATTCTGTCATGCATTACACCTGGGAGCACAGGACTTCCTGCGGTAGCACTGAAGTCAATAGGAAATTGCAGTACTCAAGGAAACTCTGGAAACAGATTAGCCTTACAAGCAGCACACACTGACTTGGAACTAATCTCATTTTATGCCTTATTTCCAACACTACAGAACCAAAAATGGAGTATTGTAAAAAAAATGCAAAACATCCATCGAATTCAATTCCGCTGGCTAAACATGGAATAATATAACACAGAGTGAAGCTTATTACTGCAAAGTAGAAGTTTATCATTAAAACAATGACACAAACTCATCAAAGATGTAAACACCATCCCTGAAGTGACATGTAATACAATTGAATTTACAGGGGCTCCACAGGGAGATCTAGCCCAGATTCTCTCATGGAAAAATAAACAGTTTGCCAAAAGAATAGATATATCTCCCACAAAGATTTTGATTTAGTTCATCCAGTATTTCTTGGTTTGCCATATATTTCAGTAAGAATAAAAGTACCTTTCCCAGTCCCAATACACTGAACAGACTTTGCTTTCTTTCAAAGAGATTACTGTGTGTGACATGGGGTTGTTATGTATTTATGTATAAAGTACACTTCACAGTTTGTTATTTTATTATAGATAGAATATCCCACTGAACAGATCAGAAACATTTACCACTTTGTCAAAACTACCTTATAAAGTGGTTAAACTTAATCGTTTGAAGAAAAAGTTCCCTTGAGGGCTTTCCACAGATACTTAACTGTTCTTAGGCTAAAGAGAAAACTTTTCTAAAGTCACACAGATGTGAACAAGCAGACCTAGCATAGACACACATAATCTAAATATTTCTTACTGTTTCTCTGCAGGTTTCCCTTTTTGCCCCTCCATTATGACAGAATACCTATATACACTTACTTGCCCTTAAATTTAGAAATACACAGTGTAAAACTGTTCAAAGTTAGCTATTCACCTGAGCACTTTATTGAATTCTCTTACCAATGAACCAGATTTTTTTTCTACTTCTGTGTTTCTTTCTCACTGTTACACTCTTTGGCTAACTGGTGCTGATATTATAAAAGCAAAATGGCCTTAATTTGTAGTTAACTTAGCACAAAAATGTTTTCTTCAGAGCACAAGATAATGTTTGCTTTTTTACGGCATAAACTACTCATAACATGAAAATTTTCTATATTTGACCTAGGTCAATCTATATTCCAAAGAATTGATCATGTCTACCAACAAAGCATATAAATAGCTGTAGTCTCTAGTGACAGGAGACACATAGCAAGCCATACATTCTCAAAGTTTCAGTTTCAAAGATACAGAGATTATTAGCCTCTTGTGTTGGAAAGGATGTCAGTACAGACATTTAGCCTGACATAGCCATAAAATAAAGACTTCCTGCTTCATTACAAGGGCTGGCCAAGTCTTTCACTATTAATTTTTATTGCTGCATTCTGGATTCAAACAAAACAGTAGAGCAATCCTAACCTAAACTCTCCTTTATTGGCATCTAACAGAAGAAGGCAGTGTGGGGTTTCTTTTTTGTTTGTTTGTTTTGTTTTGTACTGTTTTTCCCACATTTCCCACCCAGCAATTTAGATAGCTAAACTTTAAGATAAAATAAGGAATGCTGTGCTGGATTCCTTCTTGTCACAACGATATTTATCTCAATATGCCAATAGTCACATTTAGAGAGACACAGTTGGACTAGAACTGAATCAAATATATGCAAGAAAACCTAAAGCTACAGCTTTCTGATTTCTTTACATGCCAAAGGCTAGACCAGGCTTTCTGAGCAGAAGAGAGATCTGATAACAAGTTTGGAGCAGCCTAATATGGGCCAATTTATAATTCTCGCACTGAAAATCTGAGAAAGCTTGCAATTATTGGTGGTTCCTTTTCTTCAGTGCAGTATTTTGCTTTAGTACTAGGAGTTTCTATGTAAGATGCTTTAAGATGTTAATTTTATATTAAACCTGAAACTTAAATGGAAAATAATGCTTATATATATTTGGCTTTGCAAATTCTGCTTGGAGAAATATTATCAAGAAAAACTGAGTTTTTTTAAAAAGAGATAAATTCCACCTCAAGTAAAACTGATACTATTCTAGTGTTTGTCCTGTGTTCCATGTACCGGTGGACACACTTGAAAGAGTGAAGGGTATTCCACAAAAAGTATCCCAAATGTACTTAAAACTTCATCCACCCTCACTAAATACCAACTAGAAAGTGTAATCAGAAGGCAACTCTTCTTGCTTTCAGAGACTATAGAAATTACAACTTCTGTATGTAGATAAATTTTGTTCACCAAGATGTTGAGTATTTTGTTTCTCAAATTAACAGTTTTACTACAGTGGCTTCATACATGACAGCTTGACACACCATAAATGAAGGCTCAGAAATAAAATGAGGTCAGGGCTGAACAGTGTTTGTACCAGGATTGCCAGCATTACAGTCTGGAAACTAATCCTATAGATTAAACGCAGTGTCTACAGTGAGAAAATACATCTGAAAAAGGAGGAGACATCTCCTAGCTAAAAGTATTTTCAAATACAAGTCTGCCCTATAATAATTTTTTTTTTCCCAGCAAGCTTATTTTCAAAAAAAAAAACAAACCGATACCACTTCTCAATACCTTCTCATTTAAATGTATTTTTTCCTAAACAATTTTAAAAAAAAGACATCCCTTTTTTTGTTTGTTTGTTTTTGTTTTTCTTCATACAGTACGAGGAAAAAATAAAAGGGAGAGGAGGAAAAAGAGAGGTGATGAGGATACGTGAAAACTGTTCTGCTTTCAATCTGCAGCCTATGCAAGCTCTCAGTGTGTGCTCATGTTAATTTTATAGACTGACACCTTGGTCCACTCCCACTTTCATTCATTTCAGTTAGGGAAAGAACCAAAAAACTCTCTATGTCTCTCTCTTTCCAAATGAAATGTGTTGGGAGCATGTTCTGCCTTCCAAATGCAGCCCACAGGACTGCCTTCCAGGCAGCAGGTGAACTGGCCAAGCCAATGTCCCTGCCCACCCGCTGGCTTGAGGGACGTCCTCAGGCCCTGTGAGCACACATGAAGCTCACACCCAGCTCGCAGGCAAAGCTGAGCTTGAGGGCAATCTCCATGTGAATACAGGATAAGATGTGCACTCAGAAATCATGCCCAGCATGTACAATACAGTCCTTTAGCCAAGAGGCGATAGTAACATTACCCCAAAGGATGCTTGATTCCATGAATTTTGGGACCAAGATTAATCTGAGCCAAGTGATGTCACCCTGTCTCTTCACAGGGAAAATCACAAAAGCATGTTTATCCAAGGACAGAAATGTACCTTAATTCATAACATTTCAAATCATTCAAGCATGTCCTTAATTCATTCATTAAGTCTTTGCACTAATAATTCTAATGAGTGAAAATTTTCACTTTTGCTTAAAGCCCCATTTTAATTAAACAAATAGTGGCTGTTTCTCTCTTTAAGGCAAGTATATAGCAAATAGTAAAATACTTGTTTATGGGAAATTCCACTCATATTTTGATGTGCTTCAGTTCTTTATGTGAATTGTGAGAATGAAGATAGTACCTTTGTTATGTCTATGATAGCCCGTAAAAGAATGGTATTTCTAAACAGCCAGGCTCTTTAAGATACCATAAATGAATTAAGTTAAACATGAGCTATCTAGGATTTCCAACGGAAAAAGGGGATCTACATAGTTACAGAATAACAATGACAGCACTGTGTGCTATGATTGTCCTTGGTGTGCTCACAAAGCAACAAGGTCCTGCTGGGGCCACCTCTGCAAACACTGAATACATACTCTGAGTGCCAGCTAGACTGGCTAGACTGTATGCCAAACCACTCACAACTTAAATATCATTCTGTGTAAAGCTCCTTGCACTGCTGTTTTGAGTATGAACCACTCAGAGTTGTGTCCCAAGTCCAGTTTAACAGTTACCTATAAATCCAGGTGCTGCTACAAGCTGATAGTGAAATACGGAAATGTTCTGTGAGTTGGAAGCTACAATTTTACAGTGATTGACAAGTTTTCTTCAAGAAGAAAAGAAGGAAAAAAAATTTTGAATGCATTATCCTATAATTCTTGCAGACCACTTTCAGGGCATAGTTCAGTTAAAACAACAGGAGCTCCTCTTAACTAACTCTATGAGGGACATCTCCATGGGAGACAGAACCTTTGTTTTTCAGGTGAAACATTCTCAGTAGTCACAGACATCTGAAATTCAGTCACAGGCATTACACATGCTCTTCATCTTCCTCCTGACAAGTTGCCTAAATCTCAGCAAACATTAATATAGAGAGCATAAATTCTTAAATTGAAACTACCACGGATGAACTACAGTGTCACCTGTTCCACGTCACCCTTACGCCATTAGCAGAACTGCAAATTGAACTGCTGCTGGCCACTAGTCACTGTTCACTTGATGATCCAGTAGAGAAAAACTGTGGTCCTTCCACTAGACACTGCTGTCACAGATATTGCTCTCTTTGAACGAGATGCAACCAGCTAGCAGACTTTCTACTCTGGAGACATTAAGTTGCTGAGATGGGAGATGAAAAACTACCCAAGAGGAATGGAGTTATTCAAGGTTTCTGAACTATGAAAAGCTTTATTGGAAAATCTTGCACTAACCTAGCTAGGACTACAGCTGGTTGTCATGTCAAAAAAAAGCACAGTTTCATTTAAAAAACCTCCAATCCCACTCACCTTCACCCAGCATCATTATTTCAGGTTTAAAACTTAATACACTTTATTCACTGTCATGAAAAAATACTTGGAAACTTTAGCATTATTCGAAAACTGCTGCAGGAAAAATATGAGTTCACATTTTCAAAATTCTGGGCAAAAAATTTGTTCAGTAGTGCAGAACAAATAGGGTAGCAAACCTGATAGAAGATTTCTATTGATTTTACCATAGACGAAACTGATAGGGCTTGCAGAAATGTGTTGAAGCATTCTCTCATTTTTTTTGTACCTATAACACAAATTTTTCATCACAGTAGAAAATTTGAATGCTCTTTGTACAATGCCATTCTACAGTGATAAGACTAAATTTTGCACAGTAATTCTGAACACTTGCTGAAGGAAGAAAAAGCAAAACAAAAGAAAACAGACTTTTTCAAATGGGTTGTACAGGATGTTTCATGAAAAAAAGCCAAAACAACCTGTTTCAAGTAGTGCCATCTGTCATGACTTGTGACAGACATTCAGCCTTACATTTATAAGATAAAGGAGATCCTCACTTAGCAATGCATCTCCCATTTCTGCTGGGGAAGAAGTTTTTAGCCAATATCTTTTGCATTTCTCTTTCCATACAAGCACAGCCTTTTGGAGCAACCTATATCTTGTAATAAATCCTGTAAAATCCCCATTAGATGTATAACTGTAGCTACTGGCCCTACAGGCGACCACAGTGCTGGGCAACACTCATTAAACATAATGGCAGCTGCATCATTCAGTGATATTAATTAAAGGGTTTTTTTCCCAAGAAACTTCAACTTGTACTTTTTGTACGTAATAAGAAAGACTATCAAAAGCTCAGTTTTGTAGCCTTCCTTTGTGACATCCAGAGCTCTCCAATCCCATCCTTACCCCCTGTTGCAGAGAGAACAAAGAGCTAAAGGAGTTGTGCCCAAGTTTGTATTAGTGATAGGAATAGACGTCCCCTGGCGCTTACCAGGACAGTCCTGTAAGAGTAGACAGGCTCTGTTATCAGGTTGAAATACCTTAAACTCCAATAAGAAGATGATTCTGTGCATGTTGCCTACTGGGAACAGTCATGGGCCCATCTAACCCCGGAGCCACATAGATACAGTCCTTGGAAAAGCACTAGTTGGCCTGTATGCAAAGTGCAGCAGGGAGCTCTCTACCACCTTACCTGTGTAGGCAGTCATACTGTGTCCTGGTACTGCCATAGACTCTGTGTCTTACTGAGCAGCTTAAAAACAATTATATTTCTTTTCCACTTCTCATATATTTTGTCTCTTTGGCTATGCTTGGCCAGATTTACTGTGAAGCATTCATGTGTGTGTGTGTAGTGGATCCCCATCACAGGTGATATTTGAACAGCCCCCCTAACACAAATAATATCTCTCAGCTGCCAACATACATTTATTTATTAAGTTCATAATCTTATTGCACAGTAAAAGCCTGCATCAAGCAGATGGCAAACCTCCAGAACTTCAGAGTTTAGATTTTGTTTGGAAAAGTGTCAAAAAATGTGGCTGTTCATCTACAGTGTACACAGATTATTCGAGATCTTTGAAATTGCAAAAGTAGGCTAGAAATTTTATAAGACTGTAAGTTCTTATAGCACTTCCAAGCTTAGCAATGGATTCCAGCACTGCTTGGAAGTGGATGGGGGAAAAAAAAAAAAAGGAAAAAAAAGGGAGAGAAATATAAAACTTTGTAAGGTCTTCAAAAAAGTCATCTATCAGAGTAGTCTATTTTGATGCACAGTTTTTCAGAACTGAGAGGAAGGTTCAAGGTTCATTCATTTTGGGGTTTGTTTAAGCTGTTTCAGTCTCTGCTACAGCCATCACCAGGAAATAAAGAAATAAAGAAAATAAAAATGTATAAATGCTGACACTGTTGTCTGTCATTTTAGCTTTAAGGTCTATGCCCTAAAAATGGTTTATTTTGCAATGCAGAAGAATTACCTGAGCTGTCACTGTGAATGACTCCTGAATTAAGAGAGGAAAGGAAGCATATTTAAAGCAAACTGTGCCTTTGTAATTTTAACATTTAAATTACCAAAAGCCAATAGAACTGACAAATGTTGAGAATAGGTGAGAGTCAATCTAAATTTGGCTTTCAGAAGAAGAGAAAGCAGCTATCAATCTGGTGGTGCTGCAAACTCTCCTATGAATGTAAAAAGAAATCACATTTCTGAATATATAAACAAGAAACGGCAGACTCAAAATTATGATAAAAGGTTGTCAACATAAATTGTCAAGGTGTTTAGATTTCTAGTGAATAGACTGAACTGAAGAAAAAGCTGGTCAACATGTACTAACTAATTAAAATGGTACCTGGAAGTTTTTAATTTTCAGACAAGATTTTTGTGAAGTGAACAGGGATTTTTACCTGAGAAGAAGACAGGAGGAGACAGTAACCAACTTAAGACTGCATTTTCTGATCAATGATAGATGAATATAAGACAGTTTTAAAGTTGTGAATCCCATACGAGGAATTATCTCTTTTGTTTCTTCACAACTTCCACGTGCAAACATGCATGTTTCTTTCACTGTTTTGTTTTTTTTCTTTTTTCATTAACAACCTCAAAATTTGATTCAAAAGCAAGGTTTTAATGTGTTGTTTTTCTCTGGTTTTTGGGAGGACACATGAATACTTCCAAAAGGATTTGTTTTCATTCCAACATGGAATTAAAATGAATTCTGAAACCTTGAAAGATGCCCTGAAATGGAACCATTGCTTTTTGGTTAGCCCTACTAAAACAACCCTCGTGCTCTTTGATTAAACATCACCTGCAACAACAAATTTTGCAACTCAAAATCAGCTGGCTCAAAAGACATCTTAATCTGAGGACTTTTCTAGCTCTTCAGAAGAATGTTTGATGAGACTATCAAGAGTAGCTCTAGCAATGTTCAAACTGAAACTGCAGCTAGGCCAGCAAATCTTCTTTTTCTTTTCTAAATCTTGTTCTCATGGCTTGAAATATTTCTGATGACTGCAGACAAGGGAAGAAGAAATACGTTGGTCACTTCAAGATTTAAGACTGCTTTGACTGAATAAGTAATACTATGAAAATGTAAAACTGAAAGAGCAGTGGTGTCTTGCTGATATTGACTAAGTATATTATTGGCAATCATGTGTCTACTGCCTATCAAAGGAAAAATATTTAAATATTAGAGTGATATTTACATTCATTTAATTGAAAGATTAAAAGCATCTCATCGGTGAGGGCATGACGTGTACTTGCTATTAGCAATAGTTAAGCTGTTTAACATGTCTAATTCCAAGTCTACAACTGTACTGATACACTACACATTAATAAATAAACAGCAAATGAGCACTTCTGCAAATAGTAGTTGTTGACCACAGAAAAATTTGCCAGCATTGCTGGAGATGCCTTCGGTAGGGCAATTCAATGTACCTTTATGGAAAAAAATTCTTGCAGCTGACATTGTCAATACAGTAAGATGAAAAACGTTCTGCGAAACTGATTTCCATAAAAGTGTATAATGCTGTAATGTATAAAATGAACAAAGTGCACAATAATTTTCTCTGTCGTTCATGAGTGTAACAAAAGCTTTGGCTCAGGTAGCTTCATTATGTTAACCTTTTTTGCAAAAGTAAATAGATCCATCAGCTAATACAATGGCTTATTATGAAAGGGCTGAAGAATTAGTATAGTGTTTCATCTAGGCAGAAGATGAGACAGAATGTCTCATTGAACCAGTTTTGATGCTTTAGAGGTTTGCTCAAGGTAATGGAGAGAGATGATGTGTAAAATTGCCTCCTAGAGGTTGAATTGGTGTGGTCCCTGGGGTTTTCTTTCCTCTGCCCGTGCCTTTTGGACAGAGAGAAAGGGAAAGTCTTTATGGCCACTGCTATTCTTACATTTTAAAAAAGAGATCATTGTGCTGGGAATCACCCTACATTTCGGTAAGGCACTGCATTGTCTAGCACCAGGGTACTCTAAAAGTTGAAGATTTAACATTAAATACTTTGTAAGTATTGGAACTGAAGTGCTAGGGCTGCTTATGCACAGTTTCTCTAAACAGAAGTAAAACAGTGGATGATGTAGGTAGGGACAGCCTGTGAGGGCTCTCAGCATTACAAACTGTTACACGGAATTTCAGAATTATACTATTTCAGGGTTTACACAAATTTCAGCTATGTAATATATATATATATTTTTTTTTTTTTTTTTTTTTTAAATCCTACAATTTGTACATATTTATGTTGGGGGATTAGAATACATTTTAAACCAAATCAAAACAACAGTACCCAGTCCTATCCTTCTTTTTTTTTCTTTTTCACTTTTCTTTTTCTGCCCAACTAAATCATTGCAGTTAGGAAAGACAAGACTGAATTCGACCATCCCTAACTCAAAATACCAAACTGCAGTAGACAAGAAACCTTGTGAGATAACAATCCTGAGAGCTACTACAAGCCTGACAATAATATAGTCCTTCAGAAAAAAGGACCTAACCTTACAATTGCTTTAATAGCGACTTACTGTAGTGTAAATGGGTGGGGGAGTCATATTTTTGATGATGGATAAAGATGATTACCATTTTGTAGCCTATTGTTACAGAATTAACAGGGTGGATTTCCACCTACTTGCTTTCAGACAACTCTTCAAGTAGAGCAATCCTAGTTTTCAATACTTAGACGTTTTCAAAAACTACTTGAAGTCCATTATTTTTCACTATGGTCAAGAGAAACTTTGATTTGCTCACCTTTGCAGTTGCCCCGGTAGGCTATTTCCAGCTGAGGGTCTTTGCATTTTGCTCGTTGAAATTCACACCGGGACAGAAAAGTTCTTCCATCAGATGCACAGAGTGATTTCTGAGGGGAACCCGCACAGTCCAGGCTGCATTCTCTGTCTTTGTCTTGGTCCACTCTCAGAAACTAGAAAAAAAAAGTTAATGTTGTAGGAATGCTATTGGCATGTGAAAACTGCTTTGTGACCCCCTTTCACAGGAAACTCATGCAAATATTACCCAAAACTGAAAAGAAAGCTCTGTCTTTTTAGCCTATTCAAATAATAGTTAATTCATCATATCTGGGGTTATTCGGCTGCTGCTTTGAAATGGTAGTAATTGCAACATTTCTGTAACATACACTAAATCCACTATCGCAATTAGGAACTCTCTGAATCTCCTTCAACCATTACAAAGCTGAAAACAGCAACTTGGAGTCTTAGAGCAAAACCAGTGATGGCAGAAAGGTTCTTCACAACAAAAATGCGACGGTAATGGAAACTTGTCTATTTTGTTAGCTGTGCACTAACTAGCCTACAATAACAAGCTGAAAAGTCTATTCTAAGATCAAATATGATTTTTAACATCAACAGTCCCCTAAAATTATAACCATGATATGTTGAACCGGTCTCAGTAAAAGAGGCCTGAAGAGAAAATGAACAAGGTAGGAGAATCTTATAAAACACTTTATGAAACAGAATAGATCATTTATTCTTGCAATGTCTGTATTCAAAATCTAAAGACTCCTCAACAAAACAGAAATTTCAGATGTCTTTTATAGAAATATTTGTATTTGTGCATATGCTTGCCTATAAAACTAGATGCCAAGACTGAAGAGAGAAATGTTATAGCTTGCAGTTTTTCCAGTGAGATCATTCTTATAACATGCACAATGGAGTCATCTGCCATTCCAAAGTGCCCCATCATGGGCAAGCAGGAAAGACAAAATCTGAGCCAGGCTGTGTGCAGAAGAGACGTGAGTCAGATGATTTTTTTTCATTTGTTACCAACCAACAAAAACTTGTGACTCCTGTTTTGAGCATTTTCTGAGCCATGGCATGGATTGTCCATAGCTGAAATCCCTCTAGGTATGTCTCTGCCACAGTGTAGTTCACCCATGGGTCAGAGTCCCAGGGGACTGTCCTTGTGCCAATGCAGGTAACTTGTGGTATACAGTGTTTTTTTTTGGACTGGCACAAGGCAGTTCTCTGACACTGGAGAGATGTGCAAGGCCCTTGCTACTCAAACCCTGTCAGTTCTGTCCATTGTACTACCCATTCTCCCTTTATCAGAAATTCAATCTCATCTCCTCCAGAAGAAAATGCGTGGATATAGGCTGACAGAAGTAATTTATTTTGTTCCCATTATGAATATTCACAGATGCTCCCCTTTCTACTTCTGCTACAAAGCCACACCAAACCTGATCTAACTGTTCATCCCTCCACCCCCAAGACCTCAGGCACAGTTGATGAGTTTGGCATCATCCTTGGCACTGTGAAAAGCAGGAGCTGCTCACCCAGAAACATGCTGCCAAAAAACTAATCTGTTCTGATGTTGCTGCATGCCAGTCAAAACCAAAGACAGGACTTTTAACTTCCAAGCTCCTGAAAAGCGGGAACTAGGGAGGAGGTGAACTCAGTCCTCAGATAAATTTCTGTGTCATTCTGCTGTTTCTGAATAAGTACAACATTAAGCAAGGCATATAGCTACCAGAGATAATTATTCTCCTAAGCATCAGTAGGCACCTGAAAAAAAGGTGTTAATCCAGCTGAAGTACTGGTTTCATTGGTGTTACTTCATCATCATAAAATCTAGGTACAGAAAATTTTGAACTTCAGATTAGAAACTGAGACTGCTAGGAGGTAAATTTCAAGGAAAAAAAAAAAAGGACAAAAGGTAGTATTTGAGCAGGAAAGAGTTGCACAAGCTACACAATTCAGAAAACATTTGCTAAATATCATTTCCCTGCATGCTATTACACACACCAAAAAAAAAATGCATAAAGAGAGTCATAAATTTCTGTAATCTTCATACTTGAACTGTGGTCTGTTTGCATTTCCTACCACTTTACGTGAGGAAATACAGATGCCTTTCTGGAGACTATGCCTGAAAAGGGAGAGACAATCTCAAAGGTATCACTTTAAAATAATAGTCATGTGGTTGGATTTTGACCAGAATTCTTATGTTTTAGTGGCACAGTAACATAATAAGCTTCAGAAGCAAATTATTCACAAATTACACAAAACCCCAAAACCTTTATTCCTGGAATTTAGCTATAGAGCTCTAGGAGTGGGGAAGAGATGTTCCTTCCCTCTCTCCCTTTGGTGCTATTTTGAAGATCCTTTTTGCTGGCACAAATCAATAATCAGCTGAGCTGTGTGGGAAGGGATGAAAACTAGAGTCATTTCCCTTTACCTGCAAAATGAGCAATAGTGAAGACAGGCTTTCATTACTCTGACCCACCTCCAAATTATGTTGGTCTCCAGGGCCTGACCAGGTGCCCTGATAAGCTGCAGTGCAGGAGGTCCCAGTGAGGTCCTCCAAGCCTCCCTTTCTGCCAGTTTTAGGCCTAGCTAGGACTGTGGAAAGGACTTCTCACAGAAAAACTGACCACATGGGGCCTCTGGCAGAAAAAAACGGACTCAATCCCCTGCTCTGCCAGACTTCCCCTGTGGATTTGCCGATAGCAAGTCAAGTGATCTCCCTCTTCCTATTTTGCAAAGGAAGGATCTGAGTACAGCCTCTCTGTGTGCATAAGACTACCCCTCTGTAAAGGCTAGGCACTTTGCCACCCTTAATTTATGCTCAGCAACATCCCTGTTGAGCAGAGAATTATCTTTCAAAAGCACAGGAAGGCTTTGTGACCCACAGCAAATCATGTGGTAGATCAGGGAACTGAACCCCAGCACCAGAAAAAAAATTACACAGAGCAACAGTCTAGCCTCTCTCCCAGATTTCTTCCAGACTTTCCTCATCTTTTTTGAGTTTTTGCAGGATTTAAGATGGGCATGCCTGATCACAGTGGACAAACCACAGTAACACAGTGGACAGAATAACCCCTTACTCATCCAAGGAACAAAATCTGCTCCCTTGAGAGCTTGATAGTTCACAGATAAAGTTATATTTTAAAGGGCATTTATCCAAAGAGTTTTATTTAAGTATTTTATTATTTCAAAGCCTTAGAGGAGATTAGGGTAAATTATGGGTTCAAGGATATTCGAGCAACCTGGAAAAGCAGAGGATGAAGACATACCCGGGAGACAAAACCACTTGAATAGCTTGTTGGTTAGCCAAACCTCACTGGAGAATTTGGGTTGTACATTTAAACAATTTCCACCAAGCTAGTGTAACGGAGGCATTTAAGAGCAGGAAGGAAAAAAGGCAAGTAACTGTGAGAAAAGATAGCATACAAGAGAGACGAGCAAATATACTTATAAAAAAAAGAAAATATTCAATTGACATTTGGAAGATACTCCATTGCCTTCTTTACTCAGCAGCACAAGGTGATACAAATCCAAATCACATTTAGCCAAAGGAATAGATAAGTATGTCAAAACTAATCATAGAATCATAGAATGTCCTGAGTTGGAAGGGACCCACAAGGATCATCGAGTCCAACTCCTGTCCCTGCATGTGACAACCCACAGTTCACACCATGTGTCTGAGGGCATTGTCCAGTCTCTTCTTGAACATGTCAGGCTTGGGGTTGTGACACCTCCCTGGGGAGCCTGTTCCAGTGCTCCACCACCCTCCGCGTGAAGAACCTTTTCCTAATGTCCTATCTAAACGTCCCCTGGCACATCTTCCTGCCATTCCCTCAGGTTCTGTCGTTGGTCACTAAAAGAATTCAGTGCCTGCCCCTCCTCCTCCCCTTGTGAGAAAGCTGTTGACCATGATGAGGTCTCCTCTCAGACTCATCTTCTCCAGGCTGAACAAACCAAGTGACTTCAACCACTCCCCATACAGCTTCCTGTCCAAACCCTTCACCAACTTCATAGCCCTCTTCTGGATGCTCTCTAATAGCTTTATATCTTTTTTATGCTGTGGCACCCAGAACTGCACACAGTGCTCCAGATGAGGCCACACCAGTGCAGAGTAGAGCGGTAGAAATGCCGAAATAAGCAAGGACTATGGGGTTTCTCATGGGCTTCACTGTTTGTATAAAGAGAAACAAGGAGAGTCAGTGACACAAAAACTGGCGTCCTGCCGATGCACATCTTAGAGCTGTACTTTGCTAAGAAAATATATCTTTTGATTAAAAAAGAACAGTTTATAGAAAGAGAAGGATGATTCTAGATGGACCAGAAGGTGATTCACCCTGAATACTGGCTCATCTATTTCTGTCTTTAAGTTCATTTAACAAACAAATCTGCTATTGTAAAAACATGTGATTCACTGAAAGGCAAGTTTAAAGCAGCATTTTTTGTTTAATGCTGGTAGCAACTGAGATTAAGCCAACAATAGCTGAGCAACCTGAGGTGGAACAAAAACTGGACAATTATGGTTAAACCTTATTAAAAAGCAAACCACTTTTAACAGAAAGGTGTTCCTGCCCCTAGCAACACAGAAACCAGCCTAGTCAAGTTTCAGAAAATTGTTTTCAAGTACAAATTGGAGCTTATGCTACAGATTAACAGGCATGAGTCCTCAAGTGGAGCTGCTTTAACTTACCTTCTTTACATTCTTAAAAAAAAAAAATATATATATATATATACAGTATCAAATTCATTTCAGCCTTTCCAAAGCATTATACTTTACAACACCCAATTTCCAAGGGATCTACTATTCAATACAAAGGCAGTGATTTAAATTCTCACATAGTATTTCTGAGAAGATGAATGGGAATATACCAGAAAAAATATTAATTATTAAGTTTACCTCAGTTAATAAAACCAAAAGTCACTATAAACTGCATGTATCCACTTGACAGAAACAAACTTTGATAAAATATTATTTACTGTCATGTTTCATGCACCATGGAGTTCCAGCATTTTGTTTCACATCTTGCACACCAAAGGCTTTTAATACTGGTTGACATGTGCCCCCC
Organism: Patagioenas fasciata; assembly: GCF_037038585.1. Classification (NCBI taxonomy): domain Eukaryota; kingdom Metazoa; phylum Chordata; class Aves; order Columbiformes; family Columbidae; genus Patagioenas; species Patagioenas fasciata. The sequence continues at coordinate 51,076,269 of NC_092522.1, forward strand.
TGTAGCATCAGAAGTCCCAGTGATCTTTCATCCCTCTGTTACTGGAGTTTGCTAACACTAGAATTGTCAGAGTATGAAGCACCAGATACCTGAAACCTTACTTATGCTGGAGAAAATTATTTTTACTCTGTTTTCTGTCCTGCTTTATCATTCAGCTTTGTTCTTTTCACTGGTCCCACATCTGTGCTGTGAACAGTCAGGATGCTTATTTCCTCAACCACAAGTAGCATGTTGCAGTCGATGGGAAAGTTTTTCCAGTACCTCAAGAGCAGGCATTCCATGGTTTCTTTACTGTGCTATTAAACCATTTATCAAGATAAAACGCTCATAAACTTGTTCACTGCTATGGCAGAACACTTCTCTTTACTTTGCACTATTCACTCTTATGCAGTGACTCAGTGTCACTCCCTCTGATCTACATCCTGCCATCAGAGCACTGCTAGGGCAGAAAAGGTCTTCAGATGAAACTGATCACATACACATCAGTGTATTTCCAACGCAAAAATCTGGGATCCCACTGTCTATAGTGCAGAGCAAGTCTCTTTCCAACCAAACAGGCCACAGAGTATACTGGGAGAAAAATAGTGCATGGCTAGAGAGTAAACAACTGTATACATCTACAAACCAAACTACCAGTGCAAGAAAGCAGAAGAGCTGAAACGAGTGTTACAATCTGGTCATGGGTAGACCAGGAATCTCTCTCCATTGGAGGAAAAGCTGATGACAGAGGCTGAGGTGTACAGATTAGTTACTGAATCTGACTCAGAGCCTGTTAAACAGTAATGGGAAATGTTCTGCTCTACATTTCACAACATAGTGCACAGCTGTGGATTGTCTTTGGTCAGAGACCACTGTCTGTCTAATCCAAGCAAGGCAGAGGACTGTTCCCCAACTTCTTTTTTTAATTCTTTATTTTTTAATTTGGGCCGGCTTAACTCTAAGAAAGTTTGCTTGCAGTCCTGTAGAGACCTCCTCAACACAAACAGTCTGCACACAGAGTATAACTCCTAACTATGCTAAACCTATTTTTGCTTTGCCTTAATGCAAATTTTCCTACTACAGCTGAAGACCCAGAAACTGCTGCTTTTCTGCCTGTGGAGAGAAACTCCATTCTGTTCTGCAAGATCAGGTTGGAGTCTGTGCACTAGGAAAATAAAAGACCCTCAAGTTCATGGATTTGGATTCTTCATAAGAAGTTTTCAACACTTCTTCAATTTACAGACCCCTTCAATTTCTTCTGGACCTATATACCTTCCACTGACAGTATTTGTTTAAACCTACTGACAACAGGTTTTTATTCTGTTACTTTTTGTGGACCCCTTATAACTGATATACTTTCCCTTTGACCAATGCTTCAGAATCTAAAATGAAATTCAAGTCTGCTTGCAAAACAGGAGAAGGAGAATTTGTCTTTGGGGCCTCAGGGCCAAAAAGGCCTGAAAAAACAAACAGAAGAGAAAAGATGGATGCTCAACATCACTGCTTTGCTTGGAAAAGCCTAGTGCAGGCTATAGCTTTGAAAGGGAGTTTCTTTATCCTGCATCTGGTTACTGTAAGATGTTGAGCAGAATGGTCTGACTTCCCTGCTACTGGCATGGGAGATCTCTGAACAAACTATGGAGCAACGTGCTCTAAAGTGGCTCTGTGCTTAGGGTTTTGTGCTGTTGAAAAATGTGCTGATTTGCAGAGATTTATGTAGTCATGCTGTTTCTGTCTGATAGCTGTCTGAAGGGCAGATGTGGAAATCTCCAAGCTAGGAATATCTTGCTTCCTCCAAGTTCATCTACAATGGGAAATGAGTCAGACAATAATAATATATATTTGTGTGTGCGTATATATGTACATGTGTACACATACACCATCGTGTATATATATCCATACATGCAGACCATAATATGTAAAGTCATATTCCCATGTATATTTCAGACAAAGGCAATGATGTTTAGATATCAACATGCTATAGTCTGCCTCGGAGTAGACTTTAACCAGCTAGTCTGTCTCAGTTAATCTGCTTTATTAAAACATCACTCATTTTTTCAATGTTTATTTAACCACCCTTCTGCTAAAGAATGAAGGAAAACAAATCCTACTCTCATACCAGTGGCACAGAAAAACACTCAACCCTAGCATTGAAATGTATGGAAAACCTAAGTTCTCCTTATCCTTACTATTGAGTTATTTGGACAGTAGTAGAAGATACCTTCAAAATGACAACTCGGTATAACTGCTGTGTTTAACCTACCTTTAACAGATTTGTTCATCTTGTACTGTCTCACTGAAGTAAAACAGTCTCTCTTATAGCTGAGACATTGTTTTGTTGAAAAGGACCCTGTTATACCTCTGAACACGGACACCCCCCCTTTGCCTCATTATATTTCACGAAACTCTTCATGTGTAACTGAAGACATCATACCTCTTTCCAAGGAAACTTCAGCAAAGATGGTTGAAAGAAACAGCTAGGGTATGCAGTTTCACCAAGCGGTATGTTGAGGCGTGGTTTTCTTTGGTATTTTGTAGTTGTGGTGGTGGTGGGTTTAGGTCTTTTTTGTTTTTTTATTCATTGTTTGCGTGGCTTTTTTTGTTGCTGTTGTTTGGTTGGTTTTTGATTATTTGGGTTTTTTTAAACACTCTTGGGTCAGCACCCAAAGTCAGCTCCAAATTACCTATCAATTAGAACAGTGTTGTGCTTTACTCCCTCAGGGCCTGGAGGGCAGTGGAGCTGTTGGAGACTCTCTACCAAAACTACAGTAGCATGTGCAGCCACGTAAACTAGGAGGGACTGAGCTGAAATGGAAGCAAACTGCGTGACACATGTTCTTTCCTGCTTTGAAGAAAGGATGGACATAAATTTATTACACATGCAACCCCAAGTTTCATCACTACCATACCACAAAAATAGTTCCTCCCATCAGCTCACTAACTTGAACAGATTTCAGGTGATTTGGTGATATGACAGTATTTCAGTATTTCTGATCTACTATGGACTGATTATTTTGGGAGCTGAGAAGGCAGGGAACCACAACCAATTCAGAAAATGACTGGGAAGCAGGGAGGGAATGGACTCTGTAAGGGGTTCAAAAGTGTCATCTGAGTATATTTTTCTTCTATTTATTATATTTTTAATAAAAAATGAACTTAATTACTTTGGTCTCTGGAAGCATAAGGGAAGTTACAGCAAAAGAGCATTCTGTGCCATTTAAGCATTCTTAGTATATCAGGAAATCTGATTAAAAGCTACAAGAACAAAGGGTCCAAATCTTTTTCTCTCTATTTGGCTTTGTCTTGAAAAGAAACTTCAAGGTAGTGCAATCATACCTCTTGAAGGGTTATTCTCTTGAATAGCTTAATTCTAGGATCTGATTCCATCCCTACTAAGGTAAATACACAGACTTCAATAGGAGAGGGTTTGAGCTCCTATTGAGTAGCACTCAGCCCTGGTAAACTACCCTTTCAGAAGGACCTTTCACTGATTCATTTGAATACTCCTACAATATAGTCTTTGGAAGCACAGAGCACTCACTCCAAATGAGTGATGCCAGAAGCTGCAAAGTCTAAGCATCAAAACCAATGTATGAACGATTTGTTGGCATTGACCTCATATAGCTAAAAATGAACTAGTGGTCATAATTTTCAAGACACAATGAACACTGTCAGTGACACTAAAACACTCATTATCTTACTACATTAATTCACTTGCAAGATTAAGAGCCCTCCATATTTCACAAAACCACACATTTTTGCGAACTGAGGCTGGTGTACTCACTATAGATAAAAACAGTCCACACATTTAATACTGTAGGTATTTAGAAGTAATAAAAGTGCACAACAGCAACAACAAATAGACTACAAGTTTTTTTCCTTCCAAAAAATAGTTTGCTCAGATTTTTAGTGATCAAAAAAATCGTTCAGTGATTTTTATTATAGTTATTTTGAACTCCAGTTTAACATAGGTGGTTTATTTCATTTTGCACCATCAAAAAGTTAAATTGTAACCAAACTTAGGATATCAGCTTGCTGTACGTGTTGTCTGAAAATCAAACTGTAGATTGAAATGGAAAGCACCGCATTTGTAAGTACAGTGCTGAAATCAACATTCTTAAAAAAGTGGTAAAAAAAAATTACAACTCCTATCAGGAAGGTGGTGTCCTTTGTATATATGTACAACTTCTAATTAGAGAGATCTCAGCCTTTTTATTTCTTCAGTAAATACATAGTGTTTCTTTCTCTGTGTCCAGCAGCGTTACTTCTTTTGGTTTTGGAGTACTACTAGTGAAGCATAGGGGTTCAACAAAGTCAAAAAGCACCTACAGATAAACAGATCTTGGGTAACCAGAGACAAAACAATCTACCATAAATTTATACTGAAACTCAAATGGAAAGAGTTTCTAATTTGAAAGGTATTCTATTCTGCATGTACTGCAATCCCCTAGTTTTAAGATGCGTCATGTGTCCAGTGTTCTGCATTTTTCCCAAGTCAGTGGTAACTTTATGCCCTTCATTCTTGTGGTATTGTTACTCATAATCTTTTCTTTGGCGGGTTGCTGTCATTTATAGTGTTTCTTCTCACTTGCCAGAAGACACACAGGGAGAAAATAAACAGAGAAACAGTGGGATGCATTGTCTATGTATTGAATTATCCTCTAGTTTACTTAAGCTTTTCATGAGTATTGACCCAACTTTCAAAATACAAGTGAGCTAGCATGACCATCCTGTGAGCCAGTTTCCTCACACACAGTTAATCTGCTTGGTTGGTGTCTTTAGTAACATCAGCTATGATTTGGGAAAATAGACACATTTTATATTTTGATCTTGTTCAAAGGCAGCTCACATTAAAAATATTTTGGTTTCTAAAATGTTGAAAAGCTATTCTAAAATGCAAATAAAATCTATCCAGATCAACATTTCTATATTTGAGGATTTTATTTTAGGATTGAAGAACATCAACACATACCTTTAAAATGTCTGAGGTAGCTTAAAACAGTACTACTAAGAGCAATGACCTATAACTCAAAATAAGAAGCATTAGGTTGCACCTCTGTCACAATGGCCAGAAGCCTCTTCATCCACTGGTACAGCACATAGGACATGCAAAACCCCAAAAATGAGCTTCTACATGGTCTCAAACAATCATCTCCAGGGCAAAGTATTGCCATCCTTACTGTTCTCTGGAATCACAAGAGGGAAATCTTTTTCCCACCTCCCCTCTGCTCTCTTCTCACCACATTCCCAAGCAGTGACCAGCTCTCCATAGCAGTCCAGCAACAATTACATCGGGGGATGGCAAAAGGACAACTTCATTACAAGCTCAGGGAAAAGTAAATAATTTAATAAAGGAATAGGGGGACCTCCTCAAAAGCTAAAGTGAAACGGTACTGGATGTTGCGTTACAGACTTGCAGGAAACAATCTCCTTTTGCGGGGGGACAGAAAGGCTCAGCTGAACAAGGCTTTTCTATATCTGATTTTCTATGCAACTCTATTTAATGCCTATCGTGATCAGCAAGCAACTGGCCACTCTCCATATGGCTGGTTGCCTTCTCTTCCTGGGGAACTAAAGAACATGGAGGGCATCTCAAATGACGAAGACACAGTATGAGACAATATCACAACAGAGCATTTCTTTTTATAATTTAAATCAAGTAAGAAACTGATTCATGCAGGGTAGAAACTCAATAAGACATCAAAGGTCTAATACCCAGCCCATAAAGCTAACTTGCTGACAATAACTGCAGAGCTCTAACTCTCTTACATTTATCACTGCCATCAGCTTCTTCAAAACAAAGTGTTTTGGAAGGAAGGCAGTCAGCTGAGTCTGGGTGGCAGATTTTGCTCTTGTTAAACTGTTGATCTTAAAACAACATGCTGCTAGGTTTAAATACTGACATCTTTAGAAAGAAGAAATCACGCTAAAAGCGAACAGTTAAATAGTACACATTTGGAATATACAAGGGTTTAACAAGCAAGTCTAATGAGAAAAAAACACTTTCCATAAGGACACAAGAACCTGGCTGTGGTTTTCCCAAACCACTGGCAGTTCTACTTCCTCCCAGCTTTGGGATTTTATGGAACTCTTGTATGTTTGTTTGTATGTTGGGCAAAAACATTTTTCCTTTAATTTAAACCATTGTTTTCCAAGGAAAAAAGTCATTAGGAAGCCATTTTTTTCTAATCATTATGGGGACATTTGCAAAAAAACCCCCTTGAATATGAAAAACAAAATTTTGTATGTATCTAGAAGAGAGTAGGAGGAATCAACAAACCATGATCTAAACCAGGCAATTTACCAGAATAAAAAATAATTTTTCCAAGTTCTGTGTCACATTTTAACTGCCTTCTGTCTTCTTTGTAGCAGAACACATTTTCCTTTTTGTTCTTTGCCTTCTACATGCCACTTGGCCAGTAGCTTTTAAATCTGTCCTAAAAGATTCCCCAGCAATTCTAGAGCATGTTAAAGAATCATTGTGCCAGCAGTTCAAACCATTAGTCTATTTCCACGCTGGGCCTTTATGTGTGAGACTTCTCAATAGCTGAAGGAATTGTTAGGGATGAGAAACCTGATGGAGAAGAAATTGCAGAGTTTCCACTTGAGTACAATGAGCAAAGACCTCATCATGGTAGGGACTGTACTAAAAAAAGCCCCAAGGAAGCTGTGATGGCAGTCACACGTGCTGTGTTGTGGATGAAGAATCAACAATACAAGAGACTACTGCACTCCAGAAGAAAAAAAAAAAAAACAAACCACTGTGAACAGACAGAAGAAGATAACATCAGTCAATCAATTGGGATCTATTGGTAAAAATCACATATGTCTTTTTAAGATTTTTTTTTTAAATGGGATACAATCAAAACCAATTCTTACACAATTAATGAAGTCTAGATACTCTTTATTAGTGATAAGGAAACTCTTCCAAGTACTTTGAAAATACAATAGATAAAAGTACAAAACCTCTAAAGAATGGGTATTTCATTTTAACAGAACCCATCGCCTTCTAACAGACATACCCATCCCACCAGTTCCACATCCTCTTCCTCCCCTGTGTACAAGTTGTTGTCTTTCTTGGAGTCTGGGACCTGGCTCTTGAAAATCATATTCTGTCTTTCAGTGCTTGTGAGCTCAAGCAGAACAACCACAGCCACAGCTTTGTTTCTCTGTTGTGTGCAGTGGCCTAGAAAGCCAGCAGTGAGATGTCTAAGTTTGACCAAATTTAATTGACAAGGGAGGAAGAGAAGAAATAGAGAAGCCATTTAAAAAAAAAAAAAAAGCTTAAACTTTGCTCCCTGTCCTCTGTCTCACAGAGATGAGGAAGTTTAGATGCCACAGCAGTTGCTAAGGCATTCTCACCTCCCCATAGGCTGTTGCCTAAGGAAAAGGAGCATGAGGTGACAGGCCTAAGAATAATTGCTCATTCATCTCCCTTCCTTCTAGGAAGAGGTTGGCCAAGCACCTAAGCAGAATTACAAGCTGCCCACCACTGGCTACTGATGCTCTGTGGACAGTGCTTGACTATGTTAAAAAGCAATCTGGATAAAAAGACAGATGTCAATCTCAACATCTTCAGCCATTAATATCACTTGGACTAGATGAACAAGGGGATTTTTCCAGGCGCAACTTATTCAATAGTTTACTCTATTTCAACACATTTGCCATGGGTTTGTTGTCACTGGCTTGGACTCATTCTCCCAGGTAAGGAAGTACGCTCAGCTGTGAAGCTGTCTGACAGAAAGAGGAGCCAAAGTACCGCAGATTGCTGATACAAATGACTCCAATTACTTTGTGGCATTTTCCCGTTATTGAGGTAGTCCATAGAAAATGGACAAGCTTTTAAATACTTCTTGTGGATTCACACATTTTAGAAATATTCTCCTCACAATTTGTCTCTGAAGAAGAGAAATTCCACTAGCATCATTTTACAGCCAGTAAATTTAGTCACAGAGATGTGGTGGCTTATCCAAAGTCACAGAGGAAGTCTGTGGCAATACTGGGAATTAAACCCAAGTCTCCAAGAACTCATTCCTGTTTTCTAACCACATGCTTCATCTTTCCAAAAGTTCTTTCCTACAAAAAGATTTAGTCATGGCTGAAAAAGGTCCGGCTCATTAACAAAGTAAGGACACAGCAAGAGAAACTGTATGAATCTGTCAAAACTCACATGTGGATTTTTTTTGTTAAAAACATTTGAGAATGTTTTGTAAACTAGATTATGACCTTCTTTGTTTCCATTTAAAAAATCTTTGCTGAAGGTCATTTTTAATGGGTTCTAGGATGATGTTCCAAGGCAAAAGCATGGGCTGAGTTGTTTTGGCTCTGAACACCATTAATTCTCTCAAGTTTTGAAAAACAGTGTGGTACCAATTGTTTTTTTAGCTTTCAGGGCACATCCTGAATTCAAGGTCTCGCACAGTTTGCACTTCTGAGCCTAGGGAAATAGAAGAAAGCAATAACACAGATGGTAAGAGGTACATACCTGCAATATTCTTTCCTTACAAGAAAAGCAAACAAACAAAACCCAAAAAAACAATGACAGAATTGTAAACATATCCATCAAAACACAAAACAGGTGTGATACATTAATGTTTCTATAGAAAACTGTTACTGTTAAGGCAGAGGTATGTTTTTCAAGATTTTTCTAAACATTGGTTTTTGCCACCAATTTGCCTAAAAGCTGTACCATGGTGCTTCTCAAAGGCAATATTTCAACCAAATTACAAGTTTACCTGAGAAAAATAGTAAATACTCCAGCCAAGAGGGATATGTCCCTTAACATGGCTTCCATACCCAAATACTTGAATCTTTTCTTCTCTCAGTTGGAAAAGCAGAGAGGATTAGCAGAACAAGGAGCTGATCTCATGATTTATCTGCTGCATACCATGCTTTTAATATCACAGCATCTATCAGATAACCAAAATAAATTACAGTGGAAAGCCTTGAACATAGAGTATGCAAGATGTATGTCTGTTAGGTGCTCTAAGTGGAATGCAACTGTGAATTGACTAAACTCTTTACTGTCCTTGCACTGAAAGTTTTATTGAGGAAACTGGACTCTGCTTGAAGTTGAGAATGTTTTGTTTCTGTAAAATATTGTTGAACCACAAGAGGATCCAAGTTAACTAAATATGGAGCAAGAGATGTTTTTGTATACCAGCCCAAAATTTTCTGTTACTGATTCATTGTTAACTTATGACTGGTTTGGATGTGATCTTAACCAACCATCATTGGTTTTGGGAGGTGAAATGACATTAGTCAACTGAAATTAATATGATAAAGAACAGCTCACTCTTACTGCTTAAGTAAGTCCAGTCAAAGTTTGGCTTCTTGCAACAGTGTTCCAGTCCTAACCTTTGAGAAAAAGCAAATACAAGGAGGCATAGTTAATTTCATTTATCATATGATTCCTTTCTCCTGAACTCAAAAACATAACAGCCTTGTACCGATGGAAATGAAACGTAATATCATGTTTTCACATATACAGAACACCCAAAGAAACAATAGACGAATCCAGCATTTTTCCAATGGTAGCTTTATTGCATACACAGCTTCATAAAGTGTTACTGCTTGTTACCAAACATTATTCTTTCCTCTTCATAGAATCATAAAATCATAGAATGCTAGGGATTGGAACGGACCTCGAAAGATCACCTAGTCCAATCCCCCTGCCGGAGCAGGAACACTTAGATGAGGTTACACAGGAAGGTGTCCAGGCGAGTTTTGAATGTCTCCAGAGCAGGAGACTCCACAACCTCCCTGGGCAGCCTGTTCCAGTGCTCTGTTACCCTCACTGAGAAGAAGTTTCTTCTCAAGTATAAGTGGAACCTCTTATGTTCCAGCTTAAACCCATTACTCCTTGTCCTACCATTGTTTGTCACCGAGAAGAGCCTGGCTCCATCCTCGTGACACTCACCCTTTGTATATTTGTATACCAATTTTGTATTTGTATACCTATATTTGTATTCCTATTTCTAAGCCTAAAAATCTTGTTGATCAAGAGATATCCCACACTCTTTCAGCAAGGCTGACATAACCCTGCACAAGAACACAATTAAAATCTTGGTTTTTGCTTATAGTAAAGTCCCACTCAGAAAATATTAAAACTTAAACTCTGGAAGTGACAGAGGACTCTTTAAAAATGAAGAAAAATCCTGTGAATATATATAAACAGTGGATTTTGAGACTATATCTAACAATTCCTGCAGAAGTAGTACAGACAAATGTGAGTTTTTAGGCTGAATCTTGAACTCCAGATAAAGGACCAGGTGACTTGGTGCCACCAAGAGAAAAGAGATGGATTGCAGAAGTTATCTACTGTTAAGCATACATAAAATTCCAGTACAGAATGTCAGTGATAAGTGTGCAGGAGACATGGTTCTCAGCAATTAACAGTCTTCCAATTTAAACCTTTAAGCCCTAACTTGAATTGCTTTAGTTATCTGTGGGAGAGAACACAAACCATTTTAAACCACTATAACAGTATGTAGCTTTAAAGTTTTAGGGTTGTATGAGTTTCCTCAATCACCCCATAGGTTGCCTTTTACCTTCGAGTTTTCCCTAGTTTAGCTCTGCTTTTGTTTATGTGCAATATGTAATACGAACTCTTTTATAGTTGTATTCTGGCATGGTATAAATAGATATATTCGAATATGTGAAATACTGCTGTTCTCAAGGGGAATCAGTCTATGATGAATGGCAACTTAAAAGGAGGTGTTAGGATTTGTATGTTCCTTAGCGAAGACCCAAACCTTTGGTGAAGACAGGCTTGCAGATCTAATCATCTTCTTGCACTCTGTTTTATTACTGGCCGAGACCTATCTGAAGTACCATTTTCAGCTATCTGATAGAACATGCAATGTGACATTTCATGGGCCTCACTGTTTTCTCTCTTGCTCACTTAGTGGATTATATTTTCATGCTAAGTATTACTAAACTGATCACTGAATGTGTCTTACCCTTGATTTGCCCTGTTTTATATTGTTCTTGGCTAGAAGAGGTAAAAATGAACAACTCCCAGTGAGAAGTCTGACCATCTTCCTCTGGGAGAATTGTAGTTGTGCAGAGACCACATACCATCTTTGAAAAATAAAAATCTATAAGGCAGTTTCTCCTTGCTGCCATAATATGGTACAAGTCAGATCACTTTTACTAGGACAGAGAAGTCAAGCCCTCTCCTTTGATGAAACAGGAAAATAGCATTTGTATCCAAATAAAGATGCAATTAAAGGAATAGGAATTTCTTTTCATCTAGTGTGAGTCTGAAAACTCACAAAGATTAGATTCAGCAAGCCTGGAAAACTACAGAGGAACACTCAAAAAAGGATTCTGCAGCAACGCTTCCAGGAGTTCCTACTTCTAGCCAGGCCTAGAAATACCAGCAGAAAAGCCACACTTTAATCTGGAACAGTATATGCATACAAAAATAATGAAGGGGTTAAGGGATGACAGACACAAAAACACAAGACTTTTGCAAGCTCTGTCTAACCTAAAGAAAAGGCTAGGTTTCTTTACAGCTCAAAGTTCACTTGAAACCTTTATGTAATTCAACAGGGAAAGCCTGAGTGGAAATCAACACTTGATCCAGCTCTAATATTCTCTTTACCTCAAATACTTCTGTAATGTTGGTTCCTAACTGATGATGAGTGACAGCCTTAAAGATGAGAGGCAAACAGCACAATGACAAATCCAATGTCCTGACAGGGTCCAACAGGACATGGCTACAGTACGTGTGAAGAGATGGCATGAATGGTAAAAACCAGCGAGGTGGGGGAAGAGAGCAAGGATACAGCAGTGGCACTAGAGGGCTATCTTAAAAGACAGGTCTCAAATGGCCATTTTAGACAGCTGCCATTCCAACTCCTTTATATTTTGTGTTTGCTAGCATGTCTGCAAGATGTTCACGCACATGTGAAGACAGATTTTCCAAAAAGCTGATGCAAAGAATACATTTCATTTTTATACTACTAGCATACAGAGACATCATATGGAAAGCACAGATCTTTCCTCGCTTATCATCTACTGGCACCAGTTGCATTGACTTTAGTAGAGTTACTCCTGATTTACATCAGTGTAAAAATAAGTCCAATGTGTTCAAGGAAATACTGTGCACAGCTGGGACAGTTTAGACACATGAAATAGATGTTTGTAACACCATGTGGTTAAAGAAAAACCCAAACCACAGAGTTTAGATCTGAATCCAAATCCTCCTCAAGCTTGGTGTGTTTTAGATCCAAGATTTTGATTCAGACCTTTGTCTATATAAATTGTAGCAATTCACAATTTGCTGTGATTTTAACAAATACATCATACTGAACAGATCAGCACCTACTTCGTTTTTTACAGGCTTTGTGGTAACTGATAAATTAAGTTGTGGAATATGAACAGTAATGTGTACTGATCTAGAACAAAAGAGAAACATGGAAAATAAACATGTTAACAGGCAAGTGTCAACTTGATGTTCCATTGAAATTATAATTTCCATTGTCCATGACTCAGACATGAACAGCAATTTGCCATATCAGCAAATATGTGATAATTAGAAGAACTTACTCCACAGTTAAGCAGTAGGGACAACTACAAGATAAGTCAACAATTTCCAGCACAAAAAAATTGCTACAGCTCCAAAACTAGTTTCTGCTTAAAGTCAGAGGTCCACTTCTATGATGACTATCCATCAACCTCAGCTGTTTCCTAGCTCAAATATTTGTGGGAGGGATTGAACTCTGTTAGTGGCATTAACTTCAGCAATCTTATTTCCTTCCACAGGATATGCCATTGATCACTTATACATTAGAAAGCAGAACTTAGATCTATCTGAAAACTTTTGAAATGCAAACAAAACTTACAGGAAGTATTAAACAAGCAAAAAACCTTTCTCATTCAAGGGGTCTACCCTAACTTCCAGCAAAGGCAAAGATCCAATAATGTGAATCTGAAGTTAGAAAAATTCAAACAAGAAACAAGACTGAACCATCAGAAAGAAAGGTAGTTTATCAGATGGATTTCCAGGATTTACGTATAAGTATTAAAGAGAACAGAAGTTACCCAGCCGTGAATATGCACATACTTAATACTTCCTTCACTAATATTTTTCTGAATTTGAAAATATGCATTTTTAAAATTAATATCCTGAAACTGGTTGTACAAGAAGTAATTAACCCAGTAATAAAATCAACTCATCTTCCCACTCTTGAGAATCAGTATCCAAACCAAAATATGTCAACTATGTGGTTAGTTGTGGGAAAGAGGTTTCTTTCCTAAAGTCTAGGCCAGGAATCCCAGGTTTGAGAAAGCACTTTCAAATTAATTTAAAGGTCTACTGACTACAGCAACAGATGTGTTCTTTCAGAGATGGTATATGCTGCCAACCAAGCTGACAATTCAGAAATATAGAGAATATGCAGAATAAGCCTTCATTTCCCCTTTCACTCTGAGCTATTATAAACCAGTAATTTAAAGAGTTTTCATAATATTGTAGTTAGACAGTTTCAGTTCCCTTTCTTCAGTAAGCAGTAATGGAGAACAAAAATGCAAAATTCAAGCTCTATGCTGGATATTAGTACTTATGGTTACTAGATGCCAGCCTTTTTCTCAATGCAATGTTTTCACAACTAATCCTTCTTTCATCTTTTCCAAATGTGATAATAGCCTACTCACTTGCTCCCACCCAGCCACTTATACCATTCCCATAGATTTCCCAAACAAAACTGTGGCAAAACTATGTATTTTAATCAAAATCAGGTAGTGCTATGTCTGCTATTGTCGTCTGAGCACTAAACATGAAGACGGTGAACAGAAATACGGTTTCTTCGGTCTTCATATCAACAGTGACACCATTTATTAGAAGAACACTACCAAAGCTCTTTTTGTTTCCAAACATGCATAAATTAAGTCCAGTGCCTCAGAGTGATCCACACTGCAACACCTGTCACATCCAGATGGTTTTGTTTGCTTTTGTAGTAACAAACACAATGCTTTCACAAGTTGGGAAGACTGTTTCAGTGGGTTTGTTTAAATACAGGATTTAGATACATCAGTCTGTTTATGCATATATCTCCATATTTATTTACCTCTTCAGAATTAGCTTGCATGTGAAATCAGAATATTTTGTTTGTTTAATACAAAGCATATGCCTAGTTACAGTAGCCTTTTTGAGCACCTCTCCAAAAACCCCTGAGCTTGGAAAGACTTGGGGATTGAACTATTTCAGTTGAAGTGTATCAAGGTCAAATTGTCAAGGAAATGCATGGGAAACTCGCTTTACTACTGCTCATACTGCTGTTCTCATATTAAATATAAGAGCTTTAAAAGCCAGATTTATAGAAAACTTAGGTTTTTTGAGTGACTTAGGTATGCTGTAGTTCAGTTCCAGTAAAGAACAGATTGTTTACTGTGCAAGCAGGGAGGATAGGTATTGTTTTACCCAGAAAGTGAGTTCAGGAAACGGAATTAATTATCAGTATCTTTCTTTAAACAGGTAGTTAGAAAGTAGGAAGTAACTGTTTCCATTAGGCAGGACTAGAAAAATTCACCTATATTTGATTCACAACTGCAAATAACCCTTGGAGCTTGATTAAAAAGTCAATACTGAAATAAGTGGGAAAATGTCAACTGTTTCCAAGAAGATCAGGCCATCATTTGTCAGCCCAGCTTTATCTTAAGAGAATACACACAGATAAAACACGGGGTCCTGGAAGTACTTCATTTTGATTTTTCTGACTTCTGGCTGCTTGGAATATTCTTTCTACATTTATAGGTGGTAAGCATTCATTACAAAAACCCAACCATGTCTGCAATGATTGTTCACTCTGGCACAGGTTCTCAATTGTTTTTTTGTGAATAAAACTATAGTGATGAATTCACACACTAACAGTAACTGACTGAACAAAAATGTCTATGGTCTTTTATTGTGGATCAGAGGACCAGTGAACTGGAGTCCCAGTTATGTTTGTGACTGATGGATGCAAATCACAGTTTTTCGCGAACGGTCAGTGTACCATTGGCAAAACCATACCAGTGAAGAGGAATAGTCTGTCTGCATGAAAAAGAGTTTGATACAATGTAGCTACCTGTTAAACTCAGAAGACCCATCTATAAACATCAGTGATGTTTTTGGCTATTTGCCATTGGAGAAAATAATTTGTCCAAGTGAAATAATTTAATACACTTGGGAAATATTTTTCCAAGTAACTGATTAATTTCAGACTTTCTTTTAATTCTGCTTTTTGAACTCTGTACCAATCCATTATAAACTACACCAGCATGTGCAGCTATTGCTTTTTCTTGCAAGTTACATAACTCAGTTCAGCAGTACTGAAAATAATCTTCTAGATCTGAGCATTTAACCCTAGTAAGTTGACAACCTTCCCTACGCTGTGCCACTGTCTCAGTGAGAGCACAACTACCTACCAGAATCAGATAGAGAGATTTGCAGCTTGTGTTTTAAACTCATTTGACTTACTAAAGATTACATCATTAGCTAGATTGATCCATATCCATAGAACACATTCACTGGGTCAAGCAAAAGATCCTAAATATCCTTTTTTTCGGGACTCATAAGGACATTTCTTACCAAGATCAGGAGTTGAAAGTTTCCAGGCAAAATCAGTGTCTAAGGGGTGTTGGCCAAACCAATAGCTACTTAATTGGGAACAGCTTTAGCAAAACACATTACACATATGGAAAACCAGACCTGAACACAGTGAACTCTGCATCCTTGCTCTTTGAGATTTGAACCTTCTCTGGACTGTAGATTCAGCAGAGAAAGGCATCCCCATCTAACTTTTGATGGCTCTTCTAATAACTCACAAGAAAATGTGCTTTGCCAAGAATCACCTGGGATTTTTTTGAACTGTAAGCCTACCCAAGGAACCTGTAAATTACTTAAACTATATTATAGCTTTTCAGCTGGTGTATTTCAGTGCAGGTATAGAATTTGTGCTGAAAATGCTCAGCTTCAGGAATTTTCCTAGCAGCCTAAGAGAGTAAGAAAGTATTTACTACCTTATCCTGTGCTGTATTCTTTTCAGATTCTATTAACAGAAAAGCTCCATGGTCACAATCTTAATAGTTTTTTGAACTAGTGAACTCAAGCCAGTTTACAGGAATCAGCAAAGAGCTGCAAACAATAGTGCCTTTCTTCTCCAACAGGTAAGATCTTCATATGCCTCCAGGAGCCAGGTGGGCATGGATCTCTTCTGTTATTAACAGACAAGAAAACAGAAGAGGCTGGTGAACTTTTGCAAGGACCTATTTCTAATACAACCTTCAGTTAGACTTATTCTCCCAATCCTAGTATGAGCACAGACCAGAAAGTGTTATCAGCCTTTCTCGGTGACATTTATCTTTCAGGAAAGGTGCACGTTTCATCCTCAGACACCTGACAATATTGTGTATTTTTCCTATGGTGAAAGTCCCTATTCAACACAGGACTTTCTAGGGTGTTTTAATTATTTTAGTTTCATCCTAGTAGCTGAACAGTTTGACTACTAGATGAATAATATGGGCACATCAAGAATCACTAAGGAATGCTGCCTATCATCACTAAACACAGCAGTGTCTCACAGAAAACAAAATAAATAGCCATCATTATGATCCCATCTTTAAATACTACAGGTCAAACTCTTCCAAGTTGCAGCTGTGCAACCATTTCCATTTGAATAAATATTCATTGCTATAATGGGATAATTTTCCTCATGTTATCTAATGGACATATATAGCAGCTTTTATTGCAAGAGTAAAATAAAATCTTGAGGGTTTGAGTGGTGTAAGGAGGTTGACATTCAGCAGAATTCCCCAGAGTTCCCTTTTGAGAGATGTGCTGCAAATTCACTGATACAGAATGCTCTAGTGTACAACAAGGACCATGTAACTAAAATACACAGCAGTAACATAAACTAAGAATATTGGCATTGTGTCCCCAGCAATTTTGGATCAACTAACAGAAACACACACAAGGGATATAATGGCTTGAGCTCTAACTCTTCCTGTTTCCGTTGTTTTTGTTATGTGGCTCAGGGAACACCTTTTCAACATTCTTCACATGGTCCCCTTCCCATCATCTCCAGAAAGGGAGGTGACATTTAATCCTCCAACCATGAAGTTGTTCAACGAATTTCACACTGAGCTAATGCAAGAAAATTCCATCTTCTGAGAGCAACCATGAAGCTCTGAGTGCACAGGTTATGTTATGGCATGCAAGCTGGCATTAAGTCAGTTCTTAAGTTCAGCTCCATGGTCTTTTTCACTTCACTGCCTACAAGATTTTCCTGATGGTTGCTCAAACTACCTGCCTGACAAATCCTCTCCTCCATCCCATCTCTCCCCCTGAGGGAGGACTACATGGGCAGTAGGGATTTAGCCTCAGATTATCTAAACCAAAAAGGCAACGTTGAAGAATTTCAGTTTCCTCTGGACAAAGAGCTGGATAAATTCTCAGTTGTTCGTTTCAGATAGACACAGGTTTCTGCTGCCTCTAGGCCAAAACATCTTGACAGAGACACTTAGTTTGGAAGTCTGAGAGAATGGGATATTTCTCAACTCTTCTTTCCAATGACTTAATCTGTTTCCTCCACATCTCATAAGCAAGATTTCAACATCTCCCTCTTCCAGGTAAAACTAGATCAACCAACACAGTTGACCAGCACCCTTGACATCACTGCTGCTGTAAAGAGGTGCACAGACCACCTCACTAAAGCACTTCCAGGCATTTCACGGGAGTTCACAACTTCACACTTGAGAATAATCTTACCTGACGTACATACACAGAGATCTTTGCCATGAAGATGTTATATGTGAACAGGACAGGGTATGGAGGTAGCTGCAACAGTTCTGTAGAAGCAGGTGCCTCCCTCCAAAACCTTCCTGTTTCCATTGTTTCTGTTATGTGGTTCAGGGAACACCTTTTCTACATTCTTCACATGGTCCCCATGTGAAGGCATGGGAGGCCTTTCATTTAGGTAGCACAAAGCAAGAAATTTTAAGGCTGTAGTCACATGTTCAAATAGCTGCTCAATGCTGGTGCAGCAATGGCAGCAAAGAAGGGACTGGGGCCACCAAAACCGACGTTCTCCTCAGGAGACAACTGCACAGTAAAATGCCTGAAAGACACTAGACGGCATCAGGAGAAGATGGAGTTTAATTCCCAGACAGAATATCAATCTATATTGTCAAAACTCCTGCAGGATAGAAACACTATGCTTTTTTAAACCCTCCCAATTCTCTCCTTGTTACCACCTTGAGCTGAGGAGTTAAACTGTCTCCTGAATTACAGTTTGCTCGTACTGTACAACAGATCCTCGACAGCACCTACAGAAGTCATACAAGATACGAGAAGAACAGGAGACTACTTCCATTCAGACTTGCACTACTCAGGTTGCTTCCAGGTCTGGAAAAAACAAAGAGGGCACATGCTCCTTTCCTATTAGGCAAAAAAATATTTTAAAGTCACCTTGTCCCTACTTGTACTCTTATCAAGTAACTCCCATATAAAACTTTAAATCATTTCATGAGCTAATTAATGCCTATCCATGGTTAAAGCCATGATAACACAGTTATGCTGAGCTATGTGGTATCCTACAACTCAGAAATGTTTGCACAATACTCAGCTGTGCAGCACAGAAACAGTCAGAGAGCATAATGGCTATCCCCAAGAAAGATATGAAAGAAGGTCAAATAATCCTTCTGCATTAAAACAAAACAAAACAAAACAAAACAAAACAAACAAACAAAAACACAAAAACAAAAACAAAAAACAAACAAAACACTAACCACTTAGCAATGAAAATTTCCAAGACAACTGTAAGATTTCTTCCTATCATTTTATTCATTCAAGTTGATCAAAGAGGTTAACTACGAATGGAAAATCTGTAAATCCTGAAACTGAGTTTGACTTAATGTCCACCCTTATGAACAGATATGACAGTAACACAAATTACTTTGCAAATGCTTTCAGTGTAAAGGTTTCTCCTAAAGTTCAGAAAAAAAATCCTGATATGATGAAGAAAAAGCACAAAAGTAAAAATACAATTTCTGTTAGAGCAAGAAATGAGAAATGATTGTTTGGTTTTTTCTTCCTCTGGTGAGGAGAACGTGTCCTTCAGAGTTTTCCTGTTGTCTCAGAAAAGCTGGTGCTGGCAAGCACCTTTTCTTTCATAACTGCAAATAAGGCATGAAATTTGATCTTTTGTCAACAAGAGATCAGTTCTTGTGGCCCCACAGCTATTTCTGACCAAACCTTGCAAGATAATAGAAGCTCATTTCACTAAGGCATTTCTGAACATATGAAAACAAGTCATTTATCTGTTATTTACCTGCAACTTGCTTACTCAGTCTTCTGAAAATTGAAAACATTGCAAAATGTATATGATGATTACAAGCACAGTAATCTATAGCATCCCTGCACTGCCTGGTGGAGAACTGTACTGCCACACTAGTGTTCATGCAGGTGGATATGTTTACGCAATGCTGCATGGCTCTGAAAGCCGTAGCAGCTTGGGCACTGTGCCATGGTAACACAGTTATGCTGAGCAACATGGTCTCCTACAGCTCAGGAGTGTTTGCACAATAGTCAGCTGCGCAGTACAGAAACAGTCACAAAGCATCCATCCTGCTTCCTTCACCCATATACATGTAGACAGGCATGCACAAGACAGACATGGACGTGTCCCTTCTGCAGCTTCTGTCTCTGTCAGTCTGCCCATGCTTTCACAAGGTTTACTTGCACTTTTCAGTTTATACAGTATGGAAAGCAGAGAAAGCAATGTGGGAAGCAATTTGTTCATTTCCTGTTATAGCTTGTTCCAGCTCACACCGGAGGAGATTGTGGATGGAGGAACTTTATCTGCATGCTGGCAATCATGTCAGATACACTAATGTGAGTGGTCAATACTCTAGTAACTGCTGCCTTGCAAAAATATTCAATATGATGTGGAAACCTATAAAGACTAGTGCTCTCTAGACATACTGGGTGATGAGCTGTAAGACTGCTGAACACACATTGTTTCTGCAGTTTGTCTGAGACAATCCTCTGTGCAGATGGTTACATTTTGCTACAGTTCCTCACACTCACATCATTGCGATTAATTTCCCCGGGGTTCTCCCTTCAGTCTGTTTTCCTGACTTAAAGGGTGATGGGATCCTAGGTTTGGTGTTGTGCTTATCTTCTTGTTTGTGATTCTCCTTCCCCAAGGGAAAAGTCTTCATTCATCAATGACAAAGGAATTTCAGCATCATATCTGCGATTAAATCAGAGGTTTATTTTCTCTATTGTCTGTGTATTTAATTGCAACTTAAAGCTACAAAATCTGTATTATACAAAGCACAATGCTACACAATGCCAGCTATTATAGAATGAAGAGGTGGTTTACTGGGGTTCTTACATTGCCACCAGCCAACACAGTTTCTGTCCTGTAAAACTGGAAACAACAGCAGCTTGGCCTCTGCTGTCACCTTTTCCACATGAAATATCTGGTTGCTAGGATTTTTCATTGCAAGAATTACTTCACAGATTGCACAGCTATTTTTAGGGTGCCTACTGGATTGCAGCATTTAAAAACTCAGTTGGATTGCTCTGTTTGAGTCCTGAGAGCATGCTCCTCGTCAAAGTTTGGCTGCCTGGGCTCAGGGTCAATGGAGACAGAGCACAGCTGTGGCAGACCCCTTCTCCTGGTGTTCCTGGGGAGAGGCTCCCAGGTAGCACTGGGCAGGGCAACAACCCAGATTGGGATGTCCCCTGTCCATGGGAGCTGCTTTTCAGTCTAACTTTTGGGGCTTGGCCTCTGCCTGATTCAGTGCTCCTGACGTGTTGCAGCTTCACCATGGGCTCTGCACATACAGACCCAGACCCCAAACTATGGATAACTTCCCAGCTTGACATCAGCCCAGCCCTAGGGAGGTGCCTAATGCCCAGGGCTGGGGCTGCCCTGGTCACCCCCGAGCTGTCCTGTTCCTGACTTGAGGATGTGACAGGCTCTGGATACTCATGGGGACTCATCACTGCTCCAACTCCCTGGTCCTCACAGTGCTTGACACTAATGTAGACCGCTTGCCTTTCACATTGTATCTTTTACCATAATAAGAGGGTTTTGGCAGTTGTAGTGGTTCAAATAGAAAGGAATTGGTCCCACGAGAGATATATATAATGATTTGCTTTGGACTGAGGAAAGGAAATTCATATTTAATTGAATAATATGAGAAAAAGGTCTTACATGTGCTAATTCGTTGGATTCAAATGTATTTAGACTGGGTTATAGGGATGTTTTGACACTGGGTAATTAGAGAAGACAGTTGTAAGATTGGACTATTTTGACACTAAAGATTTTGATATGGGTAAGGTCACTGTGACACTAAGATCACACACATGATATAAATGTAAAAGAACTGTTGCTTACCCAATGAAACAGGCAACCTGAAATGTAATTTTCTATATAACACTGTTTCTTATAACATCTTTTAAAAAATACATAAATCAAATAGCTTGGGATTTTTCAAAGGCATGTTTGAAGAACGGATCTTTGGAGACATCCTCTGAATCACATCTTCAAACTGTTACAGATGATCTTATCTGCTATGCAAAGATTGTGAGTAAGAAAGAGATTAAAAACAAACAAAGAAACAAACAATTCAATAAAATAAGCAATTTCATTTTATAACAATTTGTCTTTGATGATAGTTATAACAGAATATTAATTTTTCTTCCCTATTTTTGCAGGCGTAAATCCACAGCTCTCTGTGACCATTTTAACATGCCTGGTCAGAAACAAAGTCAGAAAAAGTAACAATCAACCACTTGACCAGTCTTATCTCAATCTCTTGTAACAATAAACAATGATTCAAAATTGAAAGGTCAATTTTGCCCATATTTCAGATATATTTGAGAGATTTTCCTGTACTGACATCACAATTAAACAGTATTTATTACACCTTCAAATGTTTCCTGAATAAAGCCTGGTTTTAGAAGCTATTTCAAGACTGAAAGAAATTCAGCAAAATCTGCAGAATCCTTGGACATTTTTGCCATTCTGTATTGGAGGCTACGGATTTATGAACAGAGGGTGTGATACACTCTTTTAAAATCAGCTCAATATCCCCAAATCTTTTATCACAAATGTATATTCTCATATTAAAAATGGTAGAGGAACTCTCAATAGGAGAAAAGGTAATTGCAAAAAAGACAACACCAAGTACTGTTATATTGTCTTCAATATTGAAATAAGATGGCGTGATCGCTAACAAGGAGCTAAGTCAGAGAAGCTGAAGAGCTTGCAAATTTTGCAGAACTTCCAGGTTAGAAAAGATTCACAGAAGTGGCCTCAGTTGATGAAATTTACCAATTTGTATTAAGTCCTATTTATCTATTGTTACTGATGCACCACAAAACTATACAGGTAACTATAGTAACCTGTAGTTGCATCTATGTTACACTACACATTAAATACTACAGCTGCTTGAAGTTCCTTTCAAATAAAAACACCTACTTAAAAATTGCTTAAAAAAACCTGCCTACTTAAAAATTGCTAAATTTCCTGCACTTCTATCTTCTGTGAGATCTTTTAGGACACAAAATTCCTTTGCATTACTACCCATTTTTAGAGCACAATATAATGACAGCTTGTCCATCTTTTTAAGAACATCGGCACTACAAACCAAGGATTTCAATAAAATCCACGAAGTTTATAGAAAACTTTGAAACAGAAGAGCTTCTTGTTAAGAAATATTGTCTTTAAAAATGCAACATTCCATGAGCAAATTACTTTTAAAACATACTTTTAAAAGAATTGCCCAAATTTATCCGTTCCTTTCCTCTTTATGCTAATATAGTTTTTAAACACTTGCAGCTTTGCTTAGATAATTGTTATAATGAAAGAAAACATTTAGGCATTCAGCTAATCAGACTGGCTAACAGAGGTTTCACTTGTTTTGTTATTGATAAAAATTATTTTCAAATCCCAGCTAACGAAAAGCTATCTATCCATAAAGGAAGGAAATAACTTCAAAACAACAACAACAAAAAACACACAAAGGAGTCTGTACATGCACGTACAAAACTTGTGCAAGAGGGGAGCATTTGCTCTAGACTGCCTGGAGCTAGATGGCTATCTTGTATATGACATTGATTAAAATATTCTCCACTTGCACTTTTCTTTTTTGATCTGTCCAACACAGATGCACTTATCTTTGGATTTATGTGACTCTTCTCTCCCAATTTTTTCAGCCCACCTTATAGGTGATATCTTCTTTGGTCTTTCCCAGATGGTCTTTTAGTAGGTGAAGGAACCATCCTTTTCATCAATTCATTTTCCATTGGCTCCTAAAAACTAGGCTTTGCAGAGATGACTGTAAAGAAACAGTAACAACTGGGCAACTGTAACTGTGCTGCATGTGTGAGCTTGTTCTTAGTGTCAGCCATCAATCAGAAATGCAGCAGTGATTAACCAGTTACCTAGGAATAAAGCAGAAATATTTGCCCCCCCCCCTTTTTTTTTTTTTTTGACCAAACCCGCCTCCTCTGGGTTTGAGAGGCACTGTAGTCACACCGTCACTAATTTGGCCATTATCAGAGCTTCATAACCAGCTCCCAAGCCCTAATATACACTTTCTAGCAGAAAGGGGTCCCCAGAGGAGTTCTCAAATGATCTAATATATGTACAGTGGAACTGCATTTCTCCACCGGACAGATCCGCCACCCTCTGTGGGATAAGGGAAGCATCCACAATGAAGCTGAGTGTCGCTGATAAATTATCCCCAGAGTAACAAAGTGCTGGGTATGTATTTCATTAGGTGATGAGCAGAAGAAGGATAACATCTGGTTTCACAGTCCATCAGGCTAAATCTGCCAAGTGTTCGATTCAAGTTACAGTGTATTTGAACAACACCATAATAGTTAAATGTATTCCCATGGCACAGATCCTAATGCAATTTGGAAAATGAAATAGCAATAGTGCAACAGTGTTCACCTTTGACATGAAAGGTGTTACGAAGAAAAAAGTCTATCTGAGAGACAGCATGGAGTCAACAGCTGTTTGAGAAAGCAAAACAGTGAGCAGCAAAGATCTCTGGGCTAGAAAATGCTTAAAACCCTGGTCAATGTACTGTAACAACAATGCAAGTGACCCGTACATTGAAAGACCAACCCTTCCTTTCATAGCACCATTCGCAGCTCCAACTTAATGGACATGAGGGATTGCTGGCCACATTAACTGAAAATAACAACATTAACTAGTTTCATGCATCATACAGTCACCAAGACAGGGGCTGGCTGTTGAAAATACAAACTCATACATTGCATGCTCTCACATGCAGTCTCAGAAGGACTTTTAACACAGTGTGCAAATACTTCTGGACGACGAGGCAGATTATCAGCTAAGGCAGCAGTAGGTAAGCAGCAGGAGCCTCACCTTACATATTGCAATCAAGCTCCGGCAGGATTCCAGGCCGCGGGGGAACAGCAGGACTGATGGAGATGTGTGAGCTTGGAAAACAAAGCACTTCATGAAACCAATGCATCCTGAGTGTGCTTGCCTATATAATCAGTCAGAATGAATAACAGGCACCTTAGCACTCCCAGTTCCATGAGTTCTCTTAATGATTGCGGTGATGAACAATACACATGCAGGACCTTAGTGCTAATTTGAGAGAGCTGTATACACAGATAAATTATGTGACTCTGATGTAATATGAAACCTTTAGAAGATTGCCTTGTAGCCTGCTTGTAAGAAAAGAACTTCATAAAAATGAGTTCATTTTATTTAGAGCCAATTTCATTTATAGCCCATTTTATTTTGGAACAAACATACCATTTTGAAAACAAAAGAAAAAGAAAAAAATAGTATGACTTGAGCTTTTTTTTCTTCCTTCATTTTTGGGATGAGTACAGCTTTCCACACTGCTGACCTTGATTACTGCCTCTTCCAGGTTCTGATCACTTCTATTTCACCTAGGCCAGTGCTACCACCACTTTCATGTATCTTTCAGCCAATCTTTGGCTCCCAGAACAGATTTTGGACCCTTCATACAGTATGTCATTTAAGAATGGCTCTGTCTCAGAAGAGATGTTCCCCTTGCTGACAAGATAAAAACCATGATTTTCACCAAAAAAAAAAAAAAAAAAAAATCAATAGAATAGTGGTTTAATAATGGTTTTGGTGAATGTGTGATTTAACTCCAATTTATCAACCTCCTATCAAGACAGTGAGTTATATTTGCCACACATGGTGAGAGGTAGACAGTATTTTAACAAGTTTTATTTCACAAATTAGTGGCTGTTTCAATGGGACTTTAAGTTCTGTAGTCACATGACTGACAACAATATGTAAGAAGCACGAATATGATGACAAGGTTGATTCAAGAAAGTAAATACCACTCAGCAGAAACAGACAGCAGGGTGAGGTAATTTTGTACCACTCCTCTGTACAGTATATGCCCAGTGGTATCCACCTGTTGATCATCTCCTACCTATATGTACAAAAAGCTGACAACATGTTTCTGTTTTATTCAAGGGGCATGGATATAAACAGCCTAACCATACAGACATGTACAGACTGATAGAGATTTTATCACCTCTCCGAGGCTTCGCATCCAAACATGCTCATTGACAGTAGCAGTTTCAGATATTGCAATCACCTCCAAGTTCTTCTGCAAGCTCCTGCCCTTATAGGGGAGACCCACAGTCAAGTTTATTCTCCTTCATTCCTTTCAGGAGAGAAAATACAGTTTCCCTTGTTTCAGAGTCAGGGGAAGAGATACATGTCAAATTTTGCCTTGTATAGACTCTCACTGGACTCAGGAGGATGTAGTCCAGAAAGCTGGACACGTCCGTTATAAAGACTATGAGTATTTGAATTGCCATCATGGAAATCCTCTGGTACCTATGTACCAAAATCCTCTGGTACCAGGTACCAAAATCTCTGGAACCAGCAGTTCTTCTATCTATGACACACATGACACCATCGGAGAGCTCCAAACTTACTTCTGTTGCGTGTCTGTCTCAGGCACTTCTGCTCTCCAAGTCACATGAAGGTGTACAAAAGCAAACTGATATTCCAGAGGGTCAGAACAGAAGCTGTGATTGTGACCTTCCTCTTTATCCAGAAGGACAGCAGCCTGGTGAGGCAGAATCACTTCTGATCTCTCAAAATGGTGTACTAGGGGGGCAAACCACACTTTTCCACTATTTGAACTGCCTTGCAGATGCCTGGCACACATCCTACCACTTCTTAAACAGTGCAGGACACAGAATGTGTCGATGTGACACATGCAGGCCTCAGGCGATTTTACAGTCACAAAGAACTGATACAAAATTAAGTAATCAGCTCCAATTATACCTTGTTAAAAATTTCTAAATGTCACTCTACTAAGCAGTGATGTGATAGCAAAACCAGAAACAACAAATCACAAACTTTTAAAAGGTGTTGACCTTTATTCAAACAAGAAACACCAGTTACAAGAGATAGAAAGAATCTATTTCTGCCCTTTTCTCAGACACAGGCGCACACCTGTTTTCCTGACAGCAGATAGCCACAGGGTTCTTCCTGAGAGACATCCTGCACACCACAAAATAGCTGTGGAATATGAACTGTGACCCCCCTTCAGCTTTGATAGACTTGTCATTTCTCTCAAGCTTTTCCATCCATCATGCACACTCTTTATAAATGTTTAACTCAGTTATATGAAGATCCCCTGAGGGAATTTCATTGCATCTCTGACACTGCTTTAATTGCTGTCAGGTGGAAATAGTGAGTTTTTACATGTGATTATTGCTATTTGTAACCACTTAATTTCATTGAACACTTCTGGTTGCTTCTTACTCATATTAAATGAGAGTGATTTCCTGACCTGGTTGTGAAATGAATCTTACTTTGGAGTTTCCTCACCCCCAGGTGTGAGGAGAAGACTCAGCATAGCAGTTTCAAAGAAATAATTTACTTTTGTGCCAAGAAGAGAAACTGTGTAACTTTATGATTGCTCCTGTCATAATAAGCAATTCAAGCAGTGAAAGCTCTTTCTATTCTCTCATCATTTAGGATGATAGTCAAAAGAGCTACTAAAATAAAACCAACTGTTGCCTGAGACAGTTCCTGAAGTGGACCTGGTCTGAGATTTGAAGGGAGATGGTGTTCTTTTCAGTCTTCAGATAAAACGAATTTATCACCTACCAAACACAGGTGCCCTGCAGCATCTACAACACAGTCAAAACCTAACAACTTAGAAATCTTGTCAAATGAAAATGAACACTAAACTTCAATGTGCTATCCCCTTTCTTAGACCAAAAACCACAAACAAACAAATAAAATCAGATAAAAGCTGTTAGATCAAATTGCATAAACTTCAGAAAAGGAGAAATTCTAGTTATTAACCCCAAGGGAACCTTATGCTTTACAGGGGGGTTCCAAGTCTTGCTGGAAAACAAAAGGAAGAAAATAATTGCATGGGAATGTATATAGTCCACCCCTGCATACACATATGTGACTGACATACGTAGTCTTAAGATAGGTGATGGCAATCTAGGGAATTTTTGCCGGCCCAGGTAGCCTGCAGGAAGAAGAACTGTGCTCCTTGATAATGCATGACACCTGTCTAAGCTTGTCAAGAGAGCCTTTGGTCTAGTTTTCTCGGAGGGTTCTTGGTGCTGCTGCTATAGAAAAAGAGTACATATTCAAGAGGTGGTAAATGTAGCAGCAAGAACATCTCTCAGCTCTTTGGTCTGCATCCACAGGATGGAAGTGTCTTCCATTCAGACCCAACTTCCTTTCTCCTTCAAGAAATTGTAGTGAAGGGCAGTGGTCAGAGAATGTCCCAGATCCGTGCTGAGCTACATGCAAAAATAGGAAGAGGCATCCAAACTTTCCCTTATTCTTTTCAGGAAAGACCAGGCTGGATTGGTTCAGGGCTTTTTTTTCTTTAGAGGAGAAAAAGTTTTGCACCATGAAAGGAAACATACCACAGCCTGAGAACCCCACCTTTAGGGCAATGATAAGGTTGAAACACTAAGCTCTCACATATCAGGAAATACCAAGCAGATGACACTTGGACCTCTGCACTATGCAGATCCCCTTTGGCCAAAAGCATAACAAGACCAGGGAATAGATAGTTTTTCTCATCTCTTCCTGTAGTGCTGAACTGATTGCTCTAATTCTTCACAAAAGGTAGAGTTGGTTTAAAGAAAAATAAAAAATAAAGTCTATACAAAGTAGCCAGCTTGGATACTACACAGAAGATGTAAAGAACCAGACTGTGGCCAGAACCGCCTGATTAACTCCACTGTTTGTATACTCTCTATTATTTCTGTTCAGCCTCGTCTGTAAGCAGGTGTCATCCAGGATTTACTTATTATTGAACTTGATAATGATGGTAGACCAATAGGGCCAACCAAGAATGAGGCTCTTTTGCCCAAAACATGGTACAAACCTAGAGAGCTTACAGTCTATAAATAGGTACAGCATGTACAACATTGGAGAAGAAGATGTACTAAGGAAAGAAGATCAACTGTATGGGGAAGGAGAAGGTTGGAATAAAATCTGCAGGGGCCAGTGACAGCCCAGTCAAAGTCATCAGTCACAAAAGGTGTCATCTTCGAGCTCTTCTGGGCTCACTCCTAGGTTTATGCCAGCTATTTTCCTTGGTTTTACCTCAATACTACACACATTGTGAACCTGTGAATATCTCACCAGTTACTCTATCAAATCAGCAGTGCTACATCTGCTGTGCTTCTGTGGGTTTCTAACCAGCTAACCAGATGCAAAAAGCCATCTCTAGCAGCAATATTCAAGTCATTTCACCTTGATGTCAGATCTGGCTTTGCCATCTAGTAGGAAATACTCTGACTCTCTCATTGCCTTGTATCTCTTCTAGCTTTGTGTCTAATGAACATAAGCACTGGCACTTCAGAAGAGCAGGACCCTATACCCACTATACCCATTTTGCACTGGACAAAATTGTTGCACCAGGTACAGACAAATAGGTATTTGAGCTCTGCTTTTTGCCATTTTTTCTTCAGAAAGAGATCGCTTATCAGTACACAAAATATGGCCTCGTAATTTTATTGCAAACTAATGGAAGTCCATCACCAAGCAATGACAGAACTTTTGCTCTGGGAGTCATTCAGCACCTGGAAATGGGAAACTTAAACAGAAGAGCAATTTACCAAATGAACACTTCTTTCAAAAAATCTTTCCCTTTCTCTCAGAAATGTAATTTATGGAACCTTTCAAGGAGGAAAAAAGAGGGAAAGACAAAACGTCATGTACAAAGTTCAGATTTGCAACTAAATCCACTTAGGCTGAAATCCATCAAAAATCTGACGTGTTTGAAAACTACCTTCCCAGAAGGACACAGTCTGAAACATAATCCCATTAAATACAGTGTGGAAAATAAGTTGCCAGCTTTGTTTTGTCTTGCTCACAAGAATTCATGTAATAAGCACTGCAAAAAGAAACAGCATGGATACATACAATAAACTGAACAGCCGACACGCTTTCTGCAGGTTGAACCCCTGGTGTCTCACAGTCAAGAGCAGCTCATATGTTAGACCATATTTCCTCTCTTGCCCACACCAGCCTGCTTTGAGCTCTCACCAGTGCTAATGATTAATTAATGTCAAGGCAAGCCATGTCATTAAAGACACTTTCTTTTTACAGAACTGTATTACCTTTCAGTAGTTTCTGTTGATTTTTTTTTTTCCATTTGAGTTTTTTTCTCATTTGAGGACCTATCTGATGGGCAACTGAAAGGCAAGTGCTGAAAAATGAAGGTCCCCGGTTTTCCTCCTGCTTTCCCCCAGACTCACGCAGCTAGAAACAAGGGATTCCCACAGTCTCGGCCCTCCCCAGAGGGGACAAAGCAGATCGGGCTGCTCTTGCACTCCCTCCGGTGGCAGATCCCTGAAGTGTCATATAATAGAACAAGACAGGTGACCTCTCTGCCTCTCACTACTGTTTACTAAGTAAATAAACATGTGATCAAGTCAGAGCCTTCTTCAGTTTCTTTGTTCCTAGCCTTTTTCATTTCTGTACCTTCTTGTGGGAATGAAGATGTCATTAGAATATGTGTTATCCTCCACTATAACATATATACTTGGGGCCAGGTTTCACTTATCTGATTTCATTTATTTGACAGAAATTTTCCATTTTAAGAGTGTTATTTGCTACAGTGATTTTTCGCTCTAACAGACACATCAGTCTACATGATCACAGAATCACAGAATGTTAGGGATTGGAAGGGACTCTCTGGCTTTGAACAGTGCTATACAGCACTATTGGCATAACAAGGTGACACACAGTGCTACCATTTCCAGAAAGACGCCACTGTAAAGAGCAGCACCTAGCAAAGAAAAAGGTTTGGGCATCAGTTCTCTAGATTGCATGATCTAGATCCCAGGCAGATCACACACTTTGTGCTCTCTGATAATTTAGGACACATGGTCTAGCTCAGCAGCATTTCTCTCCACATAGTCATGCTATGGTTAAAATATGGTTAAATGTTTTGTATGTCCACCAACATGTTGCCCTTTTCTTTCCCCCTCCTTCAAAATAGTAATGAGACTCAATGGCAGACTTTCACTCAGACTAAACTTCACCACTCCTCTGCTTTACTCCAGATTAGAGAAAGATAATAAAACTGAGTCATTCCCTTCCCTCGCCTCCCTAATATCTACATATCCCCACAAGCTACAGGTTTGCTCTGTACAGAAGCTTGCTACATGGATCATAGTGAGTCCATCCTGATTGCCATTAAAATGATTCTTTATCTGCTATTACTTTCATTTCAAAAAAGCTATAGACCTTCTCTGAGTATTTACACTGCTTATCCACTGACAGTATCTTGCTTTAATACTGAAAAAACAATATTGATAAATGTATGACACATCTAGCCTGAATAAAAGAAGACTGAGCACTTTATGGCAGCAATTGTATCCTAAAAAATTGTAAAATACAGCAGGAAGCCATGGCATAAATTAAAAAAAAAAGAGCATTCCAGAGCAATGGAATTTTTCATGTCAGTACTCTATAGGTGCTCTGAGATAGAGTGTCAAAGATTTATAGCACATGTGTGACAGCTAATTTGTATACAGTTTAAAAATTAACACCTAAAACACAGGAAAGTATACTATTACACCCTCTGAACAAATTTAAGGTAAGACAAAATACAGAAAGATCTTTGCTCAGTGACTCAGAAGATGACAGAAAAAACAGCCTAAAGTAAAGGAAAGAAAAAAAGCTATGTTTTGGAGAGGTATGAGGTAAACATTCTTCAGTGAGTTTTCTACCAGCATACTGAGCAAGCCACAGAGAAAGCTGGAAAGGATAGCCTTCGGGATATGTTTTCTCTTTCCGTCCTGACAAGAATTCTAGGATGTATTCTCTATTACCCTGGATTTTCAGCAGCTAATGAAATACACAGTGGTCATTTTTAAAAGCTAAGAAATTAGAAAGGGGAAAAATATCACTGAATGTCAGTTACTAACTCATCAAGGCAATTTCTTCTGCAACGACTGGCTAAAACTTCAGTTTGGGGGACTGACTCTACACAAAGTTGCTTCACAGGTTCCGTGGTAAGAAATGACAACACAAACTTTGCTTTTTTGAATACCATTAATAATTTGGTAATGTCGTATTAAGAAACCCTCCGATACTAAGTGTTACCACACCAGTCTAAATACCAGTCCATACACTTTTGGGTGGCTTTCACCCTCACATAGCCAAAGCTTGTATCTTTGTATCCCAAACACACAATTGTATTACACAAATGGCTGTAAATCAGACCAGCTCCCTGTGTAGATTGGGTAGTTAGGCAAAGATCAGAGAAGTGCATGAAAAAGAAAAAACAAAGTAGTTATTTATGCTATACCTGCTCTTCTCTGTTCAGTTCTTTTCCTGAAGGGAATTACTAGGTACTCCTTATGGTCAATTTCTTGCTACATCTTAAGTCATCCCTGCTTCTCCTTTAGCATAAATTGTTCTGTGTAACATCAGCGTACTCTAAACTGTAATAGTTTTCCTGAAGTATTTCCTCTTTTCACTCTGACAGCCAGTGTTGCACTGGAAAGTGTTTTATCTACCACTGTAGACAAATATGAAGGCAGTGTCTATCAATTAATAATCATAAGTGGATAGAGAAATGTCCACAGAAGGATATCCTGAAGGACTACACATGGCCATTCAGACCAAAATGATTGGGGTCACCAGAATTTTGTTGTAGAAGGAAGCAGAGGGGCAGAGGAAGAGAAGGCAGTATTCACACAGTCTGGAACTATTTTAACTAGATTCTTACAAAGATTCTCCTTACAAAGCATTTGGGTTTTGGTTCTAAAGAAAACATAAAATATCTGGAAATCTCACTCTGCAGCTTTCCCAAGAACACAGGTTTTTCTTTAGATTAAAAAAAAAAAAAGCCATTCCTGAATCAAACTCAGACCTTCATTTGCTGTTCAAAAATAGGTCTTTGATCCCAACTCTTCCTTACTCAGTTTTTAATTTTCAGGCGTCTCTACAGTTCCTGGTCTTGGGCCTGACAGGAAATGGAAGTACCAAAATACCATCGAAATGGCTGAACCTGTGTTGAGTCTGGTCTGGCTGAAGAAATGGAAACACTGGCAAAGTCCTGAGCAAGCCAGATCTTGAAAAGTTTCATAGCCCAATTTCCAAACCAACACGGTTCAGATAGGTTTTGGGCAGCAGCTAAACCTTTGGAGGCTTCTCAAAATGAACCAAATCCTGAAGTTTGCCAGCTGTCAAGGAATACACATGGCTGTTCCTCGAGGTATTCAGCGGGAAACGGAGGACAGACAAAAGCATCACAACTAGACAAAATGTGCATCACTTCCTTCTTTTTGTTTTCCCTATCCTGTTCTTCCCTCCCCACCTACGTTCACTTCTACTCCTTGCTTCTAGTTTCAAATCTTTTGAGTGTGCAGTCAACGTGCCACCTCCAGTGTGTCTTTCACATTATAAGGTACAGTTTATGTTGGCTGCATGCAGAAAAATTACTTCTAACCCCTGATCGAAAGTTTTGCTGACTCTTCAAATAATAACTCGCATGGGTTTTGTTTTTGTTTCTTTAGTAAGAAATGTCTTGAGAGTTCATTGCAAGGAAGCGTTGTTGAAAGTGTTTTATTTTCAGAGCTCATGGAACCTTGGTTGTACCAATGCCCATTTGCAGTAACAATGCTCTCAGGATCTGGAGCCACTTACAGTTTTATTTATGGTCTTGGTTTTTGAGTCACAATTAGAGTAACTTTTCCAAATGTTTGAGTTTGCAGGCGTCATCCAAATGGGTCCTTAACTTGCTCTGATTGTGTTTAGCTTCCTTTTACTGAACTACCTTAGTGGGCCATCTTAAAACAGTGAGTGTTGTGGAAGATATCCAGCACATTAAATGCTATTGAATACTCACAAAGCATGTGCCGAGGGAGAAAAAGGACAGAATTGTTACCTGAAATATTCAGCCACTGATGAAAGGAACTTTTAACAGGCAAAGGTGTTCATTTCAAGAAGCGATTTCAAACAAACTTTCTTCCTTTTTAAGATCTAAGATCAATATTGTATCGAAAAGGACACATGGTTCAGCAAGGCTTTGAAAGAAGAAAATTACATAGTTTGTGGTATGCTATAAGTCATCAAGATTTTAAAATAAGAAACACTTGTTTCTTATTGTTTGTACAAGTACATGCACACACAACACGGCAGCTGAGAGAAAAGCTAAGCTGACAGCTCTGAAAATACA
The DNA here is from genome assembly GCF_037038585.1 of Patagioenas fasciata. Lineage (NCBI taxonomy): Eukaryota > Metazoa > Chordata > Aves > Columbiformes > Columbidae > Patagioenas > Patagioenas fasciata. The sequence continues at coordinate 51,109,971 of NC_092522.1, forward strand.
GCATAAACAATGCCGAAGTGTGGTGGTAAGTGCAGGAATCTTAAACTTAGTTATATGAGGAACAAAATGAGCTTTCTTCAAAACATTGTGTTTCAAAACAAAAGTACCTATATCATCAAGATATGACTATTTCCCTAATATAACAGGCCAATAAAGCTCATCTCTCATTGGTTCCATACATCTAGAAAGAGTGGTCACAGATTAGAATATAAATACAGTGCTGCAAAGTGTTCCAACAATGTGTCACAAGAAATGCAGACTATTACCTGCCTTTCCATAAACAAGGTAAAAGAACAAGGCTACTTAAGACATTTTCTGGAATGTAAGAATGTTTTACATTAGTATTTGACACAAGGGGAGGAAAAACCAGGAGCAGCCAAATTGGCTACAGTCCCTCCAGATCTCAGGGTTTCTTATGAGACAGCTCTCAGCCTACCTTTCAAAAATGAAAGTTATTGTTCTGTTACCAATGTTTGTTTATTTGAAATAACAATAAATATAGTGCTAAATAATGTTCTCCTCCCCCACGCATCCCTGTGGCTCAGTTAGCAATTCAGAACTGTAATATTATGTTTCCCCTCACTTTATTATTGCAATATGCTGCTACTCGGGAGACAAAGTCCAGGAGCAACTTTAGCAAGGAGTGTTTTTCAATGACAAGAGGTCAAGATTGGTACAAACTCGAAGTAGCTTTGGGCCATCTCTAACACAGTGAATACACAAAAACTGTGAAACTCTTGGACTCTGATGCACATCCTGGTTCCCCATTAAGATTCAGGTGTGCATCAGCCCAGCCCTCATGTTCCTGTGTACCCTGGCACACATACAGGGACTCAGGCGAGGTCTGGCTGGGTCCACAGCTTAGCAGAGGCACATGTTACAAAACTCATGCACTCACTTGATACAGCCACAAGGAACAGGAGACCATACTCTAGACCGCCTGATGCATCTCAACTACCTGATGACTACTCTGATACATCAAGAAGTCAGAAATTGTCCTGATGGCTGTTATCAAGGTTGTAGGAAGCCATATGCTCATGAGTCCTTGCAGTCACATGAGACTGTTAGGCAATCAGAAATCTCTTGCAGGTGTTATTTGTGTGAAAACTCCAATTTCTTGCTACTGGACTATTGCAAAGTTTCCAATATCTGAAAATCACATATCACCCAAACAATAGACATAGGTGGTTGTTGTGGGGTTTTCTGCTCAAGGGAAATTGAAGGCAAGAATATTATTCCTAATTAAACAGGGATACAGCTCTGTAGACTACTGAAAGTCTTCTCTGAAAGTAATATTTGCTCTGCTTCTGGAGCTAGCAAGGACATAAAGTTAAAATAGATCAGAAACCTCTTTAGACAGATGAAAACATACAGACACTGATACCCCTATCCCTGTCCAACCATCATCCAGTTTGTTGCTTAGAACCCAGAGCTGTGGAACACCCAGACAAGGAAAAATCCTCTGACTGGAAAATGACCTTGACTTTAGTTGCTTTTGCTAGAAGGAACTGTGATTTTATTATCATGAGGTTGCTAAGGTTCATCTTATGAAAAATCTACCTCTGTGGTTAAGGAAACCATGCCCCTGATATTGCCATCACCTAGTAAGCTGTAGGTACCCATGACAGTGTGATACCATCAGGGATGTGCACACTCTCCCTGTAATCGTTCTGCAATTTTCATGAAATTCAGGTCCACAGTGAAACATACTCTGTCCCTGTCGCCTCTAGTTATTTATGAAAATGTCAGTCTTTCTTATTCTTCAAACCACAAATAAAAAGAAAGTCTTCATCTGATGCATAGAAAATAATCGTAATTCTCTGTCATCACACAATGGCACAGCAGGTGAGAAAAGCCATGTATTTTCTTTGTCTTTCTACACACCTGGGTTTGTTTATTCTTATAATTACACAGATACTGTCCATGAATATTTGAGAAAGGCACATGTGGGAAGGGATTATACAGTCTGTGAGCTACATGCAAAATGACTAGAGGAGTAAAGAATGATTTAGTGCTGTGCTCTTTGTTGCTGTAATAGCACTAGTTTTTCTTCTGTTTAAATAGGGAAGTACACAAATAGTAGAAGTAAACGCACCTCATTTAAAGTTTAGTCTTGTGGGCAGGTATAAAAAATACGTGTGCATGAGTGTGTGTGTGTTGTTTTCTTCCTATGTGTGTCTGATTGTTCATTGGCCATTTTATGGAAGGATTTCTAATGTAGGCTGGTATTCATATGGGCTAGCCATCTCTGTAAGAAGAGCACAGGCAGTGGAAAAACTAGCATGGGCTCACTACCTACAGTCCACTATTCACAAGGCTAGCTTACTAAAATCTTCAAGATTAATTCAGTCCAAAAGCTTAAAGTCTCCAAAGCTGTTACCTTTTTGGTAGCAGAAATCTGCAAGTCCACCAGGACTGACTTTTTTATTCACGGTTCATAAAGCTGTGTGCTACTATAAGACAGAGAAATGAACAATATGCTCTGTATGGGTGAAGGAGGGAACAGAGGGACTTCAGACACCTCTCAGCTAAGAGTGAACTCAAATACATCGGCATGCGTCTATGACATTTAGTTTTTAAAGATTTTGCCCAAATGCCCTTGGTCAGATATTTCTTTCCTTTTGTGAGGCACGCAACCACCCACTGAATGACAGTTACATTCAGCAGTGATTTATATAGATCTGTTAAAAGGCTTTGGCATCATTTGATTCATATATCATTTAACAGTCACAATCACTCTTATTTTACATTTGGAGAAAATAAGTTTTGGTACCATTTCCAGTCTACTTCCATCCTAATGTTTAGAACTTTTTTATGTACAGAATAAATAATATAACAAGTAATCCCCTGCAAATTCTGTTTACATGTTTGTGCAAGTGAACTTGGAATTAATTTGCAATCTTAATCTCTTAACTAGAAGAGTATTTATCACCTGACAGTCTAAGGGTGTTTCAAATTAGGTTCTTAAAAAGTAAAAGATGAGACTCACTTGACTTTATCTGTCTACACTTTCAAATGCCACACACTATAAAATTCATGTAGTAAACTTATTCCTTTAAGGTTTTCCATTAGCAGCTTCTAATCTAAAAATCATTTTTAAAAAAATCCACACACAAACACAGAAAACTAGACAAGGCAAAAGTTTTTCTGAAAAATTTCAGGTATGAACAGCTCAGCCGTCCTCCACTGCCATTTCTCCTTGAGCTGTCCCTATCCCCCCTACCCAAAAATAAAATTAAAAAAAAAAAAAAACACTCGGTGTTTTACAGAAATTTTCTGAAAAACAGACAGAAATAGAGTCTATTTCACTTTGCCACCACCTGTAACTTTATCATAATAAACTCTAAAGGTCACAGCCTTCACCAAAACACTTAAAAACAGCTTGAAAGGGGTACTTGCTGGCCGTTATGTTTACTCAAGCACTTGTTTAAAAACACATTTAAGGAAAATGTTTTTATTTCTACAGATTGCATTAATTATAGCTTTGCAAACACTGCAAGCTCTACAAGAAGACTGAACTAAGCTATTAGCTTCAAACCTCAGGTCTTGGCTAGAGAAGTGGTTATGGCTTATTTAGCAAACCTAATGAATTGGCTTACCAATTTCTACACAGAGTTCCATGTTTAGCATCATGGAGCCTGGAATAGCCAAAAAGGCTTGTTTCACTTCGCTTTATAATTAAAGTAAAACTGGCCAACCCACGACGGTCCAAAAGCAGACCTCACTGTAGCATTATTCGTCTTCGGGAAAACAAAAGCATTAACGCGGACTTTCATACTGGCCCGAAGCTTTGCGGAGACCCACAATAATCTTCAACTAAGCTGTCGGGGACCGTGCTCTCCTCTGGAAAAACGCGAAGGGGCGGCGGTGCCGGCTGCTCCCCGCACTGCCGGACAAACCATGGCGGAGCTCCCCACCACGCCTGGGGACTCCAGCCTTCGCCCAAAGCGGGGAGCAGCCCTTGCTTGGCCCGGTAGCCACGGGACGCGGGGTGGTCACCCCGGGGAGAGCGCATCAGCCCTCTCAGGTGCGCCCCGGAGGACCGACCCGCCGGGTGGTCGGCGCCCAGCGTCCAGGTGGCCTTACCGTGAGGGCGGAGAGCTTCTGGGCCGGCACGGCGGGGAGCAGCTCCGGCAGCAGCAGCAGCAGCGGCACCCACATCCTGAGGCGGCGGCAGCGGCGGGCACGCAGCGGCTCCGGGAAGCGGAGGAGTGGGACTCTCCTTGGGATGTCGCTCCCCCTTCCGACGTCTGCTTGGCTCCTTTTCAATCTCTCCCTCTGGGAGGTCCTAGCTTAGGTCCTCTGCTTTCTTTTTCCCCACCCCTTGAAATCTGGGGACGGGTGTATAGCAGAGAGGCGGCAGTTTCTCCCTCTCTCCGTGTCCCTGCCTCGCTCCTGGAGAGTCAGCCCCAGCTCGGAGATGCTCCCCAGCTCTCCCGGCGCCCTCCCGCCGCGCAGGCACTGGCGGGGGGATCCGCTGGACCCCGCCGCCTCCCCCGGGGCGCCGCGCTTCCCTCTGCCTAGGACGGGCTGCTGCCTAGCTCTGAGGGTCTCTTTCCTCCCCGCCTCAGATTCCTCTCCCCCTTGGCAGAGGATGCGGGAAGGAAAGATTGGGACGGGAAAGGAGGACGGTCCCTCAACACCCCTTCGGTGTCCGCCGTCGGCGGGGTGCCGCGGGAAGGCAGCGCCGCGACTGCGGAGGCTGGTGGTGTGCGACCTCACCGAGCCGCTCTTCTCATTTTCCTCTTATCCTCCCCCCTTCCCCAGCCCGGCCTCCGCTTTCTCCTCCCAGACCCACAGATCCTCGCCGATTAACCCTCCCCGGTGCTGCCCAGGGGACGCCAAGTTTCTTCCCCCCCCGACTCCTGCTGAATCAACACGCACAAATACGGGCAACCCCTGGCACGGGGGTGAGAGGCGGCCCGACGCCGCTCGGTGCACCTCGACCGCCTCCCGGTGCGCCCCGCCGTTCGTCCCGCCGCCCACCGGGCACCGCACAGGCGGGAGCAGGGGCCGAGGCAGATAGATTTTTGGCGGGGGCAAAAGCCGGGCAGCAGCGCCCGATGAGGCGAGGGGAGACACTGGGCGTCCTTGGGGGCTGACAGGCACTCTGGCACGGCGGGGAGTGGCACTGCTTGCCGGGGTGAGTACCCCGGGGAGATGAAGGTCGGGTGGAGTACATGCCAGGTGAAACCTTCCTTGTGACAGTTGTGTGCTTTTCTCACTTATCTTTTAGGAAACAAATAGAGAAATTAATTTTATTTCTTCTCTGCAAACCACCAGATGATCTCGACCCCCTCGCCTGCCTGAGAAAACCCTTTTACTGCAACTTTGTCAATGGAGGAGTCAGCCGCTCCTCCTCTTAGAGCCGCGGCTCACTGACAGCCTGCAAGACCCCCAATGTTCAGTAGTGCTACCAGGGAGCCTGAAGCTCTCGGGGCTTGCTTCATTCTTAGGCTGCGCACATACGTGGGAGTGGACTCGGGCGTGAAAGGTCTTTAGGGAGGCTGCAAAGTGACACACTGCCAGCACACAAGTGACAATTTCCCCAAGCGTCCAGATCTGACCTCGCAGGCTTGTCACACCCTGGCAGACACACATGGTCTCAGCCAGGGCTCAGGATGGAGCATGCTCTCAGGAGCAGGAGTTGCACACAAAGTGAAACAAAGCAGAGGGAAGCAAGCATTACAGACAGACTCGAGTGTCATGCTTGAGAAACCTACTTCTGACTTTTCCAGTTCCTACGACGTTCAAAACAAGCAGCCAACAAAGTAGCCACAGCTTCTCCAGGTCTCATCCGAGCACCCAGAGTCACAAGAATTTGGAAAGCCCCCTTTTCAAAACGTTTGCTTTTAAACAGCACAATTATCAACACAAAGTATGTGAAAACGTGTGTGTGTGTGTGTGTGTGGCCTATAATATCTCCTGGGCTTTTTAAATGGGAAAAAGAAAAGAAAGCTATCATAGGGCATTGCCCAGGTCAGAGCATGTTTGGGATGATTTGCTGCACCACACAGACCTCCACCAGTCAAACTAAAAGCGTCTCATACAGACAGCAGATTGCCATTTGCTGCAGTAGGCAGCACAGGACATTTTGCCACCTTCACAGCCCTTCCTCTCAGCTGGGAGGTAGCAAAACTTGGCAATGTTGAAGTCTCTGTCAGAGCCAGGAAGAACTTTTATTCTTGTCACCATGATTCCAGCCTCCTTCATACTTTATTCTCTACAAGTACCTAGTCCCATTTTCCCCTCATCAAACCTCTTATTCCCATTACCTTGTCAATGCAGTCAGTCTCACCTCTCCAGAATCATCTTTCCAGTCCTGTTCCTTCTCTGCCAGTTTGTACCAGTCTGTTCTCCCAGTTTGGGTCCAGACTCCCTTCAGCCCCATGACTGCTATCCTTTTTGCCACAGTCTTTCTAGCTTAGTGTCCTTCTGTGCACTGATGGCCTGCAGCTGGACAAAGGCTTTTCATGGAGGACAGTCCTGTTGCTCTCTGTTTATCTGACAGGACCTACTAGATGGCACAGCAGTTTCAATTTGATATTGCAGGAAAAAGCAATGCTCAGCCTAGATGAAAAATTTATCTAATAAAAACAAGCTGCAGGTTTTTGAGGGTTTATAACTAAGTCAAATTTTAATGGATTTTCACAGAGTTGGCAATAATCAAAAGACCAAAACTTTGCAAAAAGGGAAGTCTATAGTCCAGAAACTGGTGGCATTATGGTTTTAAAATAAAGATGCCTTGCCAAAACATACACTGCTATTTTATCTACTGTCATTTGCCCAGTTTTTTTTTCTCAAAAGAGACTTGACTATGCCGTTTAAAATTTCTTCTTCTGTTTCTTTGAGCCACATCCCAGAAGATAATTCAACCTAAAATAAATATTTTTAAAGGAAAATGTGAGGCCAAGTGATAAAAACTGGCAAGGCTTAAGCAACTGAAAATAGTGTTTTATAATGTAAAAGATAGAATGATTTTAACAGTAGACCCTTCAGCCACCATCATGGTGGTAAGAAACCTACCTGCCTCCAAGAATTTCCAGTCTGATTAGATAAGGAATATTAAAAAGGCAAAGAAACAATTTTCCTCATTATAGCTGGGGAAGGATTATGAGAAAGTTGTATCAGTATTTCTTACAGGTGTTGATCTCCCATTTAAAAAGGAGAGACATTACCAGAAGGACTCATGGTTCCATTCACAACAATACATTGTGAGTGGCCCCTCTGCACAGATGCCATTGAAAGAAAATGTTGGTTTACATTACTTGCTTAGTTGGTCAGTAGTGGGTTTATCTTGAGCACAGCCCTCAGCCCAAATGGCCAGACATGTTCTGGGCCATGTGTCAGTGTCCATTGTGACCGAGCTGCGACCACACACTGGGACCATGTCCAGATTGATCTTTGCTACATTAGGAATTGTACCTGAGTTTCCTGAGGTCCTACACTTCTGCTCCTGTAATGACACCCACATTTTTTCCTCTTCCTCAAGTCTTTCTAGAACTGTTGTAGAAAGCAACTCATGTTGCTTAGACAAGTGAGCCTCATGGAGCAATCCTGTATAGTTGAACAGTAGTGAATCCATATATACAGAAAATAGTCAGCAGAATTTACTAGAGCATGAGTGCTTTCTTTTCATGCTTTTAATTAGGTCAGAAGAAGCAAAAGGGAATTATCTCTTTGCTATAGAATTGTGCAGGGTGGTTTAAAATCCTGTGAATGGTTGACCATCCTGCATTAGACAGGATTGTTCTAATAAGGATACTGGAAGTTCTAACTGTGAGAAAGTAAGAATTATCTGGCTCATAACAATCAAGGCTACAGAAAGTAAATCCTCTCAGGTTTCAATGCAGGATGTCATGATAGGGATGGACTGCTAGATCCAAGCCGTGTTACTTGGCTGGGGTATGTAAGTGTTCAGGAGTCTGCTTCTCACAGCAGGATCAGGTGTTGCTTGGCAGAGAATAATGCAGTTCTTAGAAAGAGATTCTTTTTATCCTATGGATTCCCGGCACCCTCTTTTAAAGAATTGCCCTCTGCTCTTACCTGCTTTTCAAGTCTGATGTTTCACAAGCAGCAAATGCATTCTGCATCCTCATTTGAGGTATACCAAACACTTGATTCATTTTTGAAGTTTGAAAAAATAATGGGAAATAATATTAAATGTCAAGCAAGCAGTTCCTGTAATACCTGGAGAATATACACACACTTACAAACATGCAAATAAGTGCAGAACAGTTATTTCTATGCTGTATGGCTAGGGCCTGCCTTCCTCCCTTTCATTTCCATTTTACTGAGCAACATGAAGTCCTGGTCAGTGACAGTGACTGATTTGGCCAGTAGCTAATAATAATAGAAGTAATTAATTTTTTTACTTGTAAAGCATTATCACCTAGCTTCTTATTAACAAAGGTGGTAAATCTAAACTAACTGACATCAATGGCAGGTCTCCCATGGCTTTAGTATGAATGTGAATCTGAATGTGAATATGAATATGAATATGAATGAAAAGCTCAAAAACAGCGATCTGAGACTCCAACCCTACCATCCTTGTGGTATCATTAAACTGTATTCACAGGTTTTCTTACTTGATATGGATAGTATCCCATATATATCATGTTTAGTTTCAAGGAAAAATAAAATCCTCTGTTGTCTTACTTCTTTGTGTTTACTATGAGTAGTATGGAAGATGGAGTCCAAGAGATAAGTAGGAGATTATGAGACTTCTTAATTAAAAAAAAAAATTACTCATTTATTTATTTTTTTCAAGAAGAAAATGGTCTTTGTAAACTTCTTTAATAAGCAGTTTGTTTTAACGCAGCTAGGAGCAAGGAGCTGATGACTAAGCTGTGCTCTGTGCCATGTGAATCGTGGGATGGAATTTTTGTAAGTGTTCCTGGGAACCAGGGACCATGATCCTGTTTTTTGAGAGCTACGGAGGTGAGCCAAACCCTCATCCCAAAACAGCAAGGCCCACACATTATTTGATTATGAAAAATCAAGTTATCAGACCAGCCTTTTAGAAATGGGACACAATGTAGAGGTAAAGTCAAAACTGTGGAGGAACAAGCCTGTGTGTGGATGGTCATCCTTGGGGAACACAGATAGCTTTGAAAAGCATCGTCCTTCAGTTAGATTTTCCAGTTTCAGCATGTTGCATTTTCCAGGATTAGAGTTTACTGTGTGGAGTTTTATCACACTTTAATGAGCAGTCAGTATGAGGAAGAGGACTTAATCCTTGAGGGCAACAACAACAACAACAACAAACCTGTGCCCTGCATCTTGTGGACTGAGAGCAGAGCAGCGCTAGTACCTTTCCCATCTCTCAGAGATGCACTTCTGCCCTGCACCCCTAAGCTGACACCAGCACACTCTGTGGACTTCTCAGAAGGAGGTTCCTTGCTGCAATGCAAAGAGAGATGTTGCTGCTGACTCACTCACTTGCCTTGCACTAAATCACCTTCCTATATCACTGCAGCTCTGTGGCCAGAGGCTCCTCTTTTGCCCAAATGTAGACCCTGGTGCAGTGTGGCTGGGAGCAGAAGCAAACCCCAAAAAAATGAATGGCTCTTGAGTTAAAGAAGCATCTGACATGACAAGAAGGATATGAGCAGCAAGAGGGGAAAGAAGAAAGAAAAAAAGAGAGAAAAAAGAGAGAAAGAGAGAAGGAAAGAAGGAAGGAAAGAAGGAAGGAAAGAAGGAAAGGAAGGAAGGAAGAAAGAGAGAGAAAGAGAGAAAGAAAGAGAAAGAGAGAAAGAAAGAGAAAGAAAGAGAGAAAGAAAGAGAGAAAGAAAGAGAGAGAGAAAGAAAGAGAGAAAGAGAGAAAAGAAAGAAAGAAAGAAAGAAAGAAAGAAAGAAAGAAAGAAAGAAAGAAAGAAAGAAAGAAAGAAAGAAAGAAAGAAAGAAAGAAAGAAAGAAAGAAAGAAAGAAAGAAAGAAAGAAAGAAAGAAAGAAAGAAAGAGAGAAAGAGGAAGGAAGGAAGGAAGGAAGGAAGGAAGGAAGGAAGGAAGGAAGGAAGGAAGGAAGGAAGGGAAAGAGAGAAAGAAAGAGAGAGAGAAAGAGAAAGAAAGAAAGAGAGAAAGAAAGAGAAAGAAAGAGAGAAAGAAAGAAAGAGAAAAAGAGAGAAAGAGAGAAAGAGAGAAAGAGAAAGAAAGAGAGAAAGAGAAAGAAAGAGAGAAAGAGAGAGAGAGAGAAAGAAAGAAAGAAAAAGAGAGAAAGAAAGAGAGAAAGAGAGAAGGAGAGAAAGAGAGAAAGAAAGAGAGAAAGAAGGAAAGAAAGAAGGAAAGAAGGAAGGAAAGAAAGAAGGAAAGAAGGAAAGAAAGAAGGAAAGAAAGAAGAAAAGAAGGAAAGAAAGAAGGAAAGAGAGAAAGAGAGACAGAGAGAAAGAAAGATAGAAAGAAAGGAAGAAAGAAAGAAAGGAAGAAAGAAAAAGAAGAAAAGGAAGAAAGGAAGAAAGAAAGAAAGGAAGAAAGGAAGAAAGAACGAAAGGAAGAAAGAACGAAAGAAAGAAAGAGAGAGAGAAAGAGAGAGAGAGAAAGAGAGAGAGAAAGAAAGAGAGAAAGAACGGAAGAAAGAAAGAACGGAAGAAAGAACGGAAGAAAGAACGGAAGAACGGAAGAAAGAACGGAAGAAAGAAGAAAGAAAGAAAGAAAGAAAGAAAGAAAGAAAGAAAGAAAGAAAGAAAGAAAGAAAGAAAGAAAGAAAGAAAGAAAGAAAGAAAGAAAGAAAGAAAGAAAGAAAGAAAGAAAGAAAGAAAGAAAGAAAGAAAGAAAGAAAGAAAGAAAGAAAGAAAGAAAGAAAGAAAGAAAGAAAGAAAGAAAGATAGCCTTTTGGAAATGTTGCTGACAAACATTATTACCCATCGTCTGGAAACAAGCATGGGATTCTGCATGATTCTTGAAGCCTTGGAAACAAACCATAGTGTGAAGAATGTCAGCAGGAGGAGCCCTGTCTGGGGATGGATAAATTCATTCCCAATGCTTGTAGCTAGATTTGCACCAACCATGAAAAACATATAGGAAAACAGCTGTTACATGAAGCAAAATACTGACTGTAAAATGCCTTTCTGAGAGCCAGTGGAGTAGCTGAAGTGACATAAGATGCAGTAGAAAATAAGAACACAACACCAGAAGGTGTAAGTCATAAAAAAGCTTCAAAACATTGGGCCCAAAAGTAGAATATGCTTATCTATTATCATTGTTCCTGTTGTTTTTATTGTTATTCCCTTTCCTTGTCCACACTTACTTTGTTATCACTTCCTGTTGGCTGTATAGCTCATCATCTTTCAGATAAAGTTATTTATACTTGCAAATAAAAGAAGAAGCAAATGGTTTGAATGTAAAGATGCAGGAAATCTTTTTACTGGGAAAATCCTGGGTGGTTGTCAGGGATGTGCTACTTTAGTATCCCATAAGTACTGCTTCTCAGAAGAATAGGAAGAGGTCTGTTGTGGGGTTAAATGCAAATGCTGTCACGGGAAAAGTGTGGTTATTTTATCAGTGGCAATTTAATGCAGTCCTAAATGTGGAATAAAAAGCTAGGTAAAGTGCATTTCCTGTCCCCAGTATTGACATTTGTGTTGTGTACCGGCTTGTTATTTCAGATTTGTAAACCTGTAGTAACCCAAAAACCATTACGTTCTCATGGTATCCTCAGTGTTGTGTAAAGCAAGCTCCATGATCCCAAACCAGCTGCCTGTGAGCACAAGGTATCTGTGAAACTTTCACCACACTGCGTAATCTCAGCCCAGATGCCAAAGCCTAAATGGGCCCGGTGCCAGAGACACACCATCACCACTGACAAAGATCAAGTGAGGACAGGATGGAGGTGAAGCCACCTGAGCGTGCAGGGCAGCCACCCCTGTCCCTTCCCACATTGCTTCTGCCTCGTATATAGACAGAGGCCTTTGGTCTCCAGCGCTGTTACTGTGACACCTTGCACAAAGATTAATGCCTTTTAAGCAATTAGGAAGTAGAAAGCAAACAGGCATAGGTTAGCTGTTCCTCAACCCTTCTCCCCTTTCTTCCTACCCCCTCCTCATATGGGGCACATAGGGAAGATAATTGTATTTTGTCATTTCTGCTTCTAATGACTGTTCAAGAAAGGCTAGAAAAAGTCTGTGCTAGGTGGGATAACATGACTCCTGACTGCAAACAACAGCCTCATCTGCAAGGGTGAAATCCTGGAAATATGAGCAAAAAGAGGGGGTGCAGGTCTGCAGCAGACGCCCTCAACCAGTTTTTGAATGCTTCTGAGCATAGGCAGAGAAGCAGGCACTGCTGCTGGGAAAGTGGGATTATCAGCATGCTGTGGTCTATGCAAAAATTGCTGTGCTCGACCTCACCAAATTCTGCTTTAAAATGGGTAAAAACAGTGGCTTTCAGCTGATTGAGAATAGTCTTGTCTTACCAAGCTCCCTTCAGAAAGAGGAAAAAAATGACAAATAATGCAAGAAACTCAGTTAAACCTTCAAGAAAAAAATACCACAGTTTGGGGAAAGTGCACATTTTTCTTCATCTTCAGGATTTTCATTATCTGGTTTTGTCCAGCTGGTAAGTACAGGTACATTCTCACAGGCACAGTGGCAGCAGTGAAACAGCAGGTTATCATGGCAGTGGACATGACTACCTTTCTGCTTTTAATCGATTCTTTCCTTTTGTATTTATTCAATATTTCAGAGACTGTGATTTTCATGGACTTGCCATTATTTTACCAAATGCCACTGGTTGCACCTTGTGCCACCAGTTTTTTGTTTGGGGTTGCTTTTTTAGTTTGCTTTTTTTTTTTTGGGGGGGGGGGGGTTTGTGTGTGGGTGGTTTTTTGTTGCTGGTTGTTGTGGGTTTTTTTGGGGGGGGTGTTTTTTGTTTGTTTGTTTGTTTTACTTTTGCTGACTAATAAACTCATTAACAATCATATATTTTGGACAACATGTTGGTAAGTGCCAAGATTTCTTCAAAACCCTTGAAGAATCCTGTAGTGTAATGTCAAGAATTCATTTGGGCATGTGTTGCTTTACCACTTTAGAGAAACGACAATATTTTTTTGTTGTTTTAGAGTGAGGCAAAAAGCAGCAAGTTTTATGGGTTTTGGCAGGCTGGTCTTTGTTGCTAGCGTTTCCCCTTAGGCTGAGTTCGTGGTGAACTGCTGGCTCTGCGGGTCTCTGAGGCACACCGAGGTACAGCGTAAAGAGGGTGTCAAAGAGGCAAACTTACAGCAAGAACTAAGTGGAAAGACATAACGAACAATTGAATAAGGACCTGTCTGCTTAGACAAACAACTTGGCAAGGCTTTTTTACTGTAGGGCTGACATTAGACAAAAAGTTCATTTCCCAGAGCTGAAGAAAACCTTTCTTTCATTGTGGTTTAAAATCTCTGACAGGCTTCATAAACATTAATCCATAAGGTGTTTAAAATTTTGTGCCTCAGCAAAGATTTGTGCAGGTTCTGTGGTTTGTATTTACATCTATGGAGTGACTATGGCACGAGAAGAAAGATTCTTGCTTTTGAAGTGTAAACACTGGCCCACTTGAGAGACAGAGATATGAATTACACTAAATATTTAGTAAATGATTGGTTTCCACTGGGAGAACAAAGTATTTTGCATTGGAAGAGATACAGAAAAAAAGCAGAGAAAGAAAATCCAGTAGTTTCATAACTATTTTTCTAAGAAAGAATGTGAAACACAATCTGTAACTGGCACCTTGTAACTCTTAGGTCATTTGGCCTTTCCTGAGCTCACAACAAGAGCTGATCAGAAATTCTTCAGTGAAATACGATTATGCATGTGTTTGTGTCAGAAAACAGCAGCTTTTAAAAAGTTGTCCTTTTTGCGGAGACACATCAGTCACAAGAAAATCCTTGTCAGGAAAGATTCCTTGGGCCCCAAGAAGCGCTTCTGTGGAAAAACAGATGAAGCTCTGCCTCTGAGGCCAACCAAAAGGCTGCTGTTTGAGTGGTCCAGAGGCACAGGAGAGCCCTTTTCCAGCTCTGGTGTTGCCAGCTCTCCCACCTCCCATCCCAACCACCAGTTCATTGAACTGTCCTGGAGCAGCTCTGACAGATGAGCACAGAGGGGCAGAGAGATCTTTTGACAGCCAGCAGGGCCAGGGCTGGGAAAACATTGCTAGGAGAAGGTGTCAGATTTGATGCAGCTGATTTGGGCAGAGTGGGAATGCACAGCTTTGTCTCCTACATGCCAGGTGAGCATCCCAAGCAGCCTTCTAATGTGGAGTCCCTGCTTGGTTTCTGGGGAGGAGTTTTTGCTGGCATTCTGTTCCAACAAAAAAAAGAAAGTCTTGCAGGTCTGTTGGCAAAAACCACTCAGGTTGCCAGGATATGCTATTCCATTCTCAGAACCAGTGTACTTCCAGGAGTTGCACCACCCCCCAAGGGTTTATTGATTCAAAAATTCAAGCATTGCTATACTTGAAAGCTCTTCCTAGAGCTTCACTATGCCTGTGAAAAAGAGTATTTGAGAACATTTGGCATTAATGGATTATTTTTTTACACATTTTTACAGAAACGTGAGATAAACAGTAAAAACAAGTTAGGCTAACAAATTCAGTGCCTAAGCAAATATTATAGGGTGCTTTGTTAGACTTGGGCTGACATTTGAGTTAGGGAAGAAAAACAAACAACAGTGTTACTTTTATTTGAGACTTGTCTATGGTCGGCCCTATTAACTGTAAATAGAATCTAAATGTCATCTCAAAAAAAAAAAAAAAAACACGCCCCCCCCCCCCCCCCAAAAAAAAAGAAAAACAAAACAAGATTCAAAAAACACCAAACAAACAAACAAAAAGCCACCAAAAAACCTCACAAAAGTGCTGTCCTTAATTCCTGTAAGTCATATTGACTTCAGCTGCATTCCTCTGGTAACACTGAGAGCAGAACTTGGCCAAGAACTATTAGTACTGCTCTTTTGCCCACAGCTTTTACATATTTCATGTGGAGATGTCTTAACTAAATATCAGATAGCTGATCATCTGCCACCTTGGCAGTTAGCATGGATCACCAAGGCCAGACTTGATGTAGTTGATTTCAGTACTACAAATCTGAGGGCAAATGTGCAGAGATTGTCTGAAGAGACCAGCAGAAGACAGGTCTGGCTTTCCAGGTGTTGTTACAACAGGTCTGGACAATACGGGTGTCCCCTGGCAGGATGGGTAGCTTGCCTTCAGTGGAGTGCCTGAGAAACCAATTTGCCCCATACATACATAAGTGACTAATCTACACCATTAGGACGGCTCCAGAGAGCGAACTCAGGCTCACAGTCAATGCAGTGCCGGGGAATATCAGCTGACCTCGAGCCATCATTTGTGCCCCAGCCATTACGAAATTTTTCCTGTTTTCCTCCCACGCAGCTTTGAGCTATTGCTTTTTCTCAACTGTGCCTTTCTCTGTTTGGGAGGCAAGATTTGGCTTTTCTCAACAAGACACCTCACTGCTGCAGGTGCCATCACAAATATTTTATTAGTCCATTTTCAGAAACTCAGAGAGCAAAAAGAATCTGAGGTAGAACTGAACAGTGCAACTTTGCAAATAATCTGGAAGGTATGTCCAACTTGGCACTGAGATTAGTCATCCTAGTTGGCAGAGGAGCAGAAAGTCCTTTTCTCTCTCAAAGATGAAATCTGTATGACTGCCAACTCCCTGTAATTACAAGCCCCAAAGAGTGTCTACTCCAGTGTAACTAGAGATCTATGGGCTTTGGCATTTCATATATCAATTACCACTTAGTGCTACATCATCAGGCCAGGATGGGAATTTCCTCTGTGAGGAGATTTCTTTTATTAATAAAATACAAATCACATTCATTCTTCAACATCAAGTTCAGCTGGGTCATTTATTTTTGGTCCCCCAATACAGACCTGCAGTTGAATGCTCCTGGGGAGTATCCTGTCTCTCTTGACTGTCTCTATGCCCATGTTTAATTCTGCATCAGTATATACTATACAGTCATCCTTTTTTCTCTGGGCAGCTAATTCCCATTCCAAAAAAATAAAGACCACAATATCACTGTGGTTTGAACCCAGGTTCAGTTTCAGGCTTTGGCATGCCTGCCCATCAATACCAGCACTCCAAAGTCACATCTGACAACATAGTCACACCCATAACGTGTTGCAGTGAGATTTTCCTGACTTCTGACCAGGTACATATCACTGGCTGCAGGCTGAACCTGAATCAGCATGAAGTTTTCAAAACTTTCTGAGAAGCTGTTAAACACTCGGATGTCTAGCCAGTGCTGAATGCACCATACAGCAGATGGCAACCAAAACAGCTCAAAACTGGAGCGTCGGTGACACAGATGTACAGGTTGTATCTGAAAATTTATTCACCAGGTATTACAGGAGACTTTCATGAGCCCTTATGGAAGAGTCCTTTGCTCAGAGGCTGATATGATGTGGACAATTACCATACTTTGTGCATTTACCTTTCTCCATTCCTGCCACTATCAGGTAGGGATGAACTGCTGGAAGATAAGTCTTTTTCTGCCTGCGACTGAAATGTTATCACAGAAGATTAAGAGAGAAGAAGATTATGATGAACATTTTGCCAGGAGCCTTCTGGTCCCCAGAGAGATTGAAAGGGCTGAGAAATACAGTAATATTATATAAATCTTGTTTAGTTATGAACAGATTCAAAAATTGTATTCAAATAAGTCAAAAGTATGGAGAAACTGTCTTCATATGTTTGCCACTTGTCAGTTAGAAACCTCTATGTGCAGTGATTTATAGTTCATTGGTAACCACACTCTCACAGAAACTTGAAATCATTTCACACCAGAAGGTTTTTGCAGATTTTGAAAACATTTGGTTTTGGTCTGATGGGACTTCTGAATCTTTTAGGGGTTGTTGGCTTCGTTTTTTGTTCCGTTGGTTTAGAATTGCAAGTTGCATCCCTTCCTTTATCCTCTCTCACCACTTGTTCTCATTATTTACAAAAATATGGATATTATTTTCCACACTTATAAACAATTATTTTTATGAACCGTAATCAGAAGGGATTTCTCTGGCCTTTGAGAATTCAGCCTAGGTGGGGTTTGGCTGTCTGCACTGGAGCCTGAGGTTCACATCTTATTTTGAAAAGTTGAAAATTAGAAGGAAAATATAGCTGAAGTTTCAGTTGGTTTGGTTTTTGAAGCAATGAGAGATAGGTTCAAAAACCTAGTACTGCAATTCTACTTTTTTTTTTTTTTGCCTACTCAAAGAAGGCAAACTTACCTTGTTCACTTCTAGCTTCAGCATCTACCCATGAGATTACCTATGTGGATTTGTCCCCAAAAACAAAATCTTCAGAAACTTTATGTTAACATCTAAGAATATAGCAGGAAATAGAGTTGGAGCATTTATATAATTTTATTTGGATTGTATATTGCAGATCAAGCTAATTTGTACCTTGATGGGGTCTTGTTAGGATATGACTGTATGTGAAAAGGGTAACATTTGACTAAATGCAATTATCCTTTAACTATTAAGCCTCTGCTCCCAAAAACCCTGAGCCAAAATAATGCCACAAGATCATAGTTTTTACTGTGAAAACAGGCATATTTTTGAAAAGTTGAAGATAAACACCATCTATAAGATGAAGGAAGCTTTCTTTCAGGAAAGATTCTTCATCACTGGAATAAGTATTTTCTTGTTACTACTTTAACACATAAAATCACTTCATTTTTTACAGTATTGGTAGCCCAGTCAGTCACTTCTGATAATCCATGACAAAGTTTCTCTGGCAAGAACCAGTAAAAAAAAAAAATTATCATCAGAAGTATAAACATGAATTGTATATAAAATATATTTCATCTTCAGTGATAAAACTAGCAAACATGAATGCAAACATGAATGTTTTGAAATGACCGGTTTTGTGTTTTGTTTTGTTTTGGTTTTTTATTGTTTCAAACCAAGAATCCCTCAGGAAATTTCAGTGGAGTTGAAAAATTCCCAGCAAAATGTTGGATTTGGTCAAAAAGCCTCTTCAAGATTAGATTAAAGTATTTCAAGCAGTTCCACTGTAGACTCCAAATGGTATCTTTAATCCAATGAAAATTCCATTTAATGAAAACCATCTGCAAGTCATATCATTGTTACTCCTCACCCCATTCTTACTGCTGCTGGAAGCATTTTTCTGTTGGTAGTTTCTATCAGTGGCCACTGGTTCCCTGCAGAAGCCTGGTAGCTAAAGCGCCAGTCCAGCAATTAGAACTTGGATGCTCGCTGCCTCTCGCTTTGGCTCACGCCACACGGCTGAGCCAGCCGAGATCACTCTAAAGCTCATTTTGCCCATCTGATAAGAGGATACTGTATCTGCCTGCCAGGTGTGTTGTAGGGACACAGCACTTAATGTTTGCAAAGAGCTGCTGTGCTACTTGAATAGAAATCATGCAGAAGGGCAAAGTTTCTTATTGGAGTTGCAGCACAGACTCATATAACAATTTCTACACTTCTCCAGCCTGAAAAGTTTTACTCAGGCTGCAGTGACATGAAATGCTGGCTAAACTAATTTAAGAAATCCCAGAGTCTTTGTTCCCACCCCTGTGCTACATCTCACAGCCCACTTGCTTGTGCTAGGATCTGTTGATGGGACTACACTGTACTTATCAGTAAATTGACCTAAATGAGAAATTATGTTGGGGAGGAGAGTTCTTTTTAACTAGATTAAGTTTTCTGAGCTGCTTTCAGTATCTTTCAGCAAATTCAGAGCGGCACAACTGCCAGGGCAGTGAATTGCAGTACATAGGCAGGGACAAGAAGATGGGATGGGCAGGAATCCTTAAACTGATGTCACTGGCAAACCACTTCCACTTGGAGACCTTATTTCAGCCTTTCAGTGCTTAAAAGGGGCATATAGGAAAGATGGAGACAGACTTTTTAGCAGAACATGTTATGACAGGACAAGGGGTAATTATTTTAAACTAAAAGGGGACATTCAGACTAGACATGGCGGAGAATTTTTTTACAATGAGGGTGGTAAAACACTGGAACAGATTGCACGGAGAGGTGGTGGATGCCCCATCCCTGGAGACATTCAAGGCCAGGCTGGACGGGGCTCTGAGCAACCTGATCCAGTTGAAGATGTCCCTGTTTATTGCAGGGGGTTAGACTAGATGACCTTTGAAGGTCCCTTCCAACCCAAACTACTCTGTGATTCTGTGACTTCACTAAACTGCACCTCAGATAGGCCTCCTCTCTGTGCTCTGTGCCTCAGAGTAGTGCTTCATTACAAAATTAAAAAAAAAAAGGCCATATTGCAAAATATGCTTGCAAGATGGGAGAAAGGATTCATAGTAATTCTCTGTGAAGCTGGAGGCCCAGAGACGTTGAAAGCAAATGACTCAACAAAAGTGGATTGCACAGCAGTAAAGAGAGAAAATCTGAGTCCAAGTGTCCTGCATCTCAATTAGAAAGCCCATTCTTCTTCCCATCCCACAGTCTGCATTTTAGATACCTTTCCAATTATTTTCACTCTTTACACATCTAAAACATAGTTTTGCTTCAATTCTGATTGAAATTCCCTGTGACTGAGATGCTGCAGGTGCTCTAGTGAAGACTGGGGAGCAAGATGTAATTTTACAGAGATCAGGGAGTCATGCATGGCACAGAAGTACAGAAACTAAAGCTGGGCAGTTTCCTTGGAAAATAATTTCTTTCTGTGTGCACCTAAACTCCCACACAGAAGGAGCCTTTGAAATAAGTATCTCCATATATGTTGACATTACTACAAAATGCTCACATTAAAGACAAACTATGAGAACAGTATACAGTAGATTCCTGGTGACGATGTCATTATTGTGTTGGGCTTGTGAAGTGAGCTTCAGATGTGTACTTGAGGGTCTCCCTGGAAGAGTAAGGATCTGGGCTGCATGCCTGTTTGTTCCAGTACTTTTTAAAGATACTCCTCCAAACATTTAGAAAAAGTTTTTTCATGTCACTGGAGATCAGAAGGAATGGATCTTGCCTTTCAGTTTCCTGTGTTTCAATTTTTCTGAATGTTATTTTTGAAGATATATTTTTTTTAAATTTTGTTTAAATTCAGCTAGATGTCCACATTTCTGAAGAGGTGACTCTAGGGCCACTTTTATATGTTTCAGTGGTTAGGCATATCTCTCTAGCTCTCAGCAGCATTTCCAGGAGTTTTTGAAACAGAGAAGGGCTTGCATGGCAGCAGCATAAGGCAATTCTCCTCTTTGTCTTTATTGCAACCCTCAAGTGAAAAAAATGAAATTAAACAAAAGAAAAACAACAACAACAACAAAAAATCACCAAAACAACACCCCTCAAAAAAAAGAAAAAAAAAAACACAGAGAAGAAAACCCAACAAACACAATTAAAAAAAAAAGTCAACAAACAAAAACACACGCAAGACAAACAAACAAAAACCAAAGAAACAAACACCAAATTTCTCATCATCATTACAATATATTGTTGACCAGGTGATGTATTCTTCTTGAGAATGGAAGTGCTTTCACCGTGACATCAAAATGACAGTTCTAATTACCCCATGCATTTGTGATTTGCTTTGGAAACTTATTTTGACACATGCAGAGACAGAAATTGGAATAGCTTAAGGGAGAAAGGAAACCCGTCACAGACATGAGCAGTGGAGCAAGAACAAAAGATTGTGAGTTTCCTCTTTGCCATCACAGATTGCTGGATTACCGTCTTTTTTCATAGCAAACTAGGAAAGAAAAATTCCTGAAAGCAAAGCTTTGTCTTATCAAGTGTGATAACATCTGACAAACTGTACAGATCTTCCCTTCTCCCTTCCCCTCTCTTTCGCAGAGGTTGGGGCTAGGCCAGCGACAGAGTAGCAGGTCATTGACCTATTAGCCTCAGGGATCATTTTACCCCAGGCCCTGAATGATGTCTGTAGACAGGTCTCTTGGGAAAGAGAGGCAATAAGGTCACCACCTCCCCATTTCCTTTTCACTTCTATCTCTGCAGCAGCAGCTTCTCCAGGCTTGACTTCTCCATGAGTAATTGATGTGTTGAAAGTTAAGCATGTGCTTAAGTGCTTTGTTGGAGTGGGGCCAGCATGTGCAGCACCTGGCAAGGTCTAGTCCCGGGCAAAGAAGGGGCTGGCTCAGAGCAGCTGCCCGTAGCTTCCCATAGAGCTCCTGAGAAGCTGGGCTGAAAAACCACCACTTACCTTGGGCTTCTCCCTGACAGTCCAGCCCAGGGAGCCATGCAAAATCTGCAAAAATCCAAACTCTTCTACAATGTAATGATAGCTGATTTGCTCTCTGATTTAGTAAAGAAATTAGACATTTATCATGATCTGCATACGTCCGCTTGCATCTCACCACTCCACCTGCCCCATCTCCTTTGAGTCCATTGATCAACATGACAGAGGAATAGCAATCTCTGAGAAAATTAAGGTTGTCCGAATTTCATTAAAATAGGTGGCCAGAATTAGATGCTGAGACAGAGAAAGAGCCACGGGATCCTCCAACTGCTGAAGCATCAGAATCGTCTTCGATTATATGTGATGTTATTGGGGTGCCAGGCAGCATTAGTCTTAGTGCTTCTAGAACAAGTTCTGTGTCCTGTGTGCCCTTAGTCAAAGTGTGTCATATATTGACTTGACACTTCGGGCTGGGATTTCTGGTAAAGAAAACTAAGAAAAAGGTACCACCTCAATTCCCCAAGGCTCCCAATAAAACTGAAATGTACCACTGGTATTAATAAACAATGAAAAACAAACTGAGGGCGGCAGGGGGAAGTATATGAATTCTTCCCGTTTGATCAGACCTGAGCAATATTGTGCAAACCAGGGTAGTTCTTTGCTTTATGTTAACTGAGCAGCTTTTCTGAGTTTGAATAAGGACTATATACTTATTTAGTGTTTAGGAAACAAACCAACCAAAAGATTCCTTTAAGAACTTATTTAAAAAATTGAACATACCCTAAGTGATCAATTCAAGTGCTCTTCTAGCAGTCTACAAACACGGAAAAGAGTAACAGGAAAATTGAAGTTACTTCTACTGTAAAGCAGGCTTGAAAATAGCTCCACTGATCTTTTAATTATGGAAATTGCTTTGCAATACAAACTTCTAGATGCTCCTGAAAAAAAGGAGTATTCCAAAACTCTTCTAACAGCTCTAATGGTTTTGCCCACCTTACGACCTAGTCTTTCTGTGGAAGTACAGTAACCATTAGTAGTGTGAGTGGTAAACAAAGTGTCTCAAATAAGCTTTTGCAATTTCAAGAGATGGAATAGTGAGATTCGTTGCCTCTACTGTCTCACATGGAGCAGTACATTACAGCTACCTTTCCTGTTAGAGCCACCAGCAGCAGCACCATGTTTAGATATGTTTCTGTGAAAGGCCAAGTGCAAGGCTTTGAAGGCCCTGGAAGACTGCAGGTGCTCCCGCAGACACGAAGCACAGTCCAAGAGCCAGTACTGGGCTTCAGCATCACCTGTGTAGCATTATCTGTACCAAACAATGGGGATTCACTCAACCACTTGGTCTGTGGAGCAAAGAGACAAGAGTGAAAAGCTTCCATTTTTGAAGGTTTGCTGAGCACAAAGTGGACTTGAAATAAATTGTAACCTGTAGCTGCTGATTTTACCTTCAATTGCAGAAGTACTGAAATGAGCAGCTACTTCTTTTCCTCTTGAGAGGGAGGCAGAAGTGGAAGCAAACATGAAAGTGTTTTCTTTTAAGGTTCCTTTTAAATTCTTCAAATACATAGATGAGCCAGGTTCAGCATGGGAACCCAGAGCTCTAAGCAGATACAGACTTGATCCAAGTCCACTGGATCTGATGGCAGCACTTTCACTGACCACGGTGAATTTTAGATCAGGTTGCATATCTATAAAATGAAGATTCACTTGAAGATGAAA
Organism: Patagioenas fasciata; assembly: GCF_037038585.1. Lineage (NCBI taxonomy): Eukaryota > Metazoa > Chordata > Aves > Columbiformes > Columbidae > Patagioenas > Patagioenas fasciata. The sequence goes on from NC_092522.1 coordinate 51,132,813, forward strand.
TCTTAAAATACGCGTAAAGTTAATAAGGACAAAAGAAGAAAGTGAAATGAAATTACATTATCATTACCTCATGAAGGAACTTGTATTTTTTAAAGCAATGTTTTTTGTTTTTTTCCTAATTTTTCCCTCTGCATTGTGCCGTTCTGCAGAGTACACATGGCACGCTGCTGTGATTATGTGTCTTAAGCCTCTGGTACCACTCACTGACTGATAAAGAGGTCAGAGGGGGAGTCTGGGTGATGATAGTGGAGAGAAATGTTCCAGAAGAAGTCTTACAAAGGGCTGTGAACTGTGGAAATTCACTCTCTCACTGTCACCAGCTATTAGTAGGGCCATTAATAACATAACATCCAGTGTATAAGTGCATTAGCTGTTGTGCGCTAGTAATGGACCTTCTACAGGGAGCGATGGGTGTCTTTATGCTAAAGGATAGTGATAGCCCTGTGCTAACCTCCCTCTTCACTCTGACTTGCAGAGGGAAAAGAGAGAGATCACACTTGCTTTTCTGAAGCAATCATTACTGAGAGTTTAACTCCTTTATGCAACAGTCTGCCATGTTGTTTGTGGCAAGTACTGCACCCAGTGATTTTAACACTCCTGCTTTCAATGTTAACATACCAAATGTTCTCCATTTAGGAACTTGTAAATGTTCACTGTCAGGTTACTTTGGTTTGAAACTGAGTCATCTGATATCATTTCTATTCCCAGTTGGATGATTTCTGTCCCTGAAGAAACTGTACGATTTGCACTTGTGCACTCAGTGGACACTTCTCAACATGATGGTGATATTTCAGCCTAAGACTTGCAAACAGGTCAATTTCAAGGTTCACAGCAGAATGCTCACTTTTGAAATTTTAAAGCTTTAATTGTGTGAACTAGCAACACTACAAGATTCTTGTACGTTGACTTGGATAGAAAAGTGTTATCAAATTCAAGTGACCTTTTAAAATGTATTTTTCTTCATTATTTATTTTGGTACATAATTCAATGTATCTCCTGCTCACAGATGATAGTCCATTCTCTAACCAAAGCAGCTATTTTTTAGTTATCAATCATTATAATTCTTTCTTTGATGGCTTGTAAAAGGTTTTGATGAGAAGTACATTTTCTTTATAAGACAAAATTATAGCTCAGCCTCCAGAAAAAAAGAGAAATAAGCAAATTGGAATGAGACAATGATAAAATGCAAATCTGTGGTTAAAATACAAAGATGTTTGGCATATTTCTTTGTATGTCTAGTAAACTCAGCAGAAAGCCAATCAGTCTTTAAAAAAAACCCCATGGAATTCCTATTTCTGTCCTACAGATTCGAGTGCTGATAACCTGACTTGAAATATGAAGCTCTGATGAAATCTGTGAGGATAAATTACATTTCTGTGACCAACCAAAATGAGATTTTGTACTTTGTGGGCACATAAAAATTCATGAATCTATTTAAAATTCCAGAAGATCAGAACTGAAAAAGTAATCAAAGAATCTTCTGTAACTGCAAGGAAATACATATGTTTATGCCACTGTCTATTTCCCTTTGACATTTCAATCTTTACTGAAACATTGAAGTCATAGTATTTCACTGCAGTGAATGCCCAGAGAAAATGAATTAGTAAAGTCGTTTGAATATTCTCCCATGAGATTATCACAAAAAATGCATGTGTGACAATTCTTGCAGGAAATGCTTTCCTGTTTATCAAATCTAGATAACAGAAATTATATCATATGATGCCACAAGCCTATCACAACTAGCTCCAATTTTGCAGATAGACAATTTATGGAATAAAAATTTTGAAGAAAGTATTTTCAGGGGAAATCACCACTGTGAAAACTTTAGTATTTCTGTTGATTGTCTGAGAACTGGAGATGATGTCCACAACAAGAAATACTTTCTATTTTGAATTGTTAGTAAGGGTCTTAAAACAAAGAGTGACAGATGAAACACTTAACAGGAATTTTTTTCAGAGCCTTGCCATGATGCGTGCACATGCATGCCTGGAGCACATGTGCAAAGTTATTGTCACTGTAGTTTCAATCTATCATAAACACTTGGAATATCATGTTTGGTCATGGCAGAGGAATGGGGTTGGCACACACTCTTAACCTCTCCCTGCAGCACTCATCACAAAGCACTGTGGCAACAGAAGACACCAGATACAATTTGTATGATTAAAAGCAGAGGAAACCTTATGGCATAGCCTGTACAACAAATAAAGCTTTTGGGTCTCTTAGGGAGGACTAAGATTTGATGAATAAGGGGGAGCTAAACACTTCCTGTCATATTTTCATTAGATGAGTCTTATTTGGACGTATTTTCTTGACCAAGTGCCTCAGAAGAAACCTTCCATGTGTTGTTTAAAATTGATCCAAATAAGCAAGAAAAAGATATAGATCTGGTAACCTGATGGTTAGACAAAAAATGGACAGGGCTGTATCTGGAAGGAGATGTCTCTTAACAGGAAGTCAATGGAAAGATGGTCCATGTATGTGCCAGTACCTGCTCTTTTTGAAGCTCATTGTATTCTCTAGCACCTCTTCATTAAAGAAAGCCATATGAGATTACAATTTTATTTCCTCTGAATTTTAGCTCAAGCAGGTAATACTGATGACAGTGTCTTTTTTTCTTTGAAAAGATAGCATGGCAGGCTCTGTTCATTTCTTCTTTAAGAGAAGAAGCCATTACAGAGCCATGTCCATCTCACTCCACTTGATCTAGATCTAGTTCTGCTCTTCTTAGCTTCTGTGTTATACTTTGTTGAAAAGGTATAGTTTAAATACTCTGCAGTGTACGGTACATGATAGTACTTAAGTGACTGCTGGCTGAGGGCTAGAAAGAGTCTATACATTATATAGTCAAAATCAAGCTCTGTATTTTGATTAGTCATATGATTCTCCTAACCAATAAGAAAGGACAGAGCTTCGTTGTGCTCCAAGCTAGAGTAAAAAAGGCAAATATTTTCCCACATATCCTGGAAGAGAAGTAGGTGGTATCTTTCCACATGCTCTTTTAAACCTTTGCTGTTCATCTTGTTGTCCCTAAGTCTATTATAAAAGCTCAATTCCTCTTATGAAATCACCGTGTTATGTCTTCTTTTTGTCTGGGCCTGTGTCATGTCAGGTCCTTTGACACTCTCAGACTGGCCAGGGCGAAATCAAATCACAGCTTTCTAAGGCTCAGACTATCTGCCTTGTATTGCTGCCATTAAATAACCATTCTTGTGAAGTTTCTAGTCCAATACCAGTGGCTGGGGAAAATCAAAACAAAATAACAGTAAGTCCTGTGGTTGTGGAGTGACATCACATGTGTTTGGTGTCATGCTGGGCATGTTGAGTGGCAGTTTGTTTCCCTTTGAGTGCCTTTTTTGGCAGTTGTGATGTGCTGATGTGCAATTGGAAACAGTTGTTCAAGAAGTCTGTGGGGATGGTATTAACAAGTGATTCAGCAGGACCCACATATTTACAGTAACTGGTCCTGCTAAAGGACAGCTTGTGTTCAAGGAGAGGAAAAAAAAGAGGAAAGCATATGAAGTTTATGGAAAAGACACGAACATGACCAAATGAAAGAAAATAAGCTGAGAATAGAGGAAATATGGGACAGAAACCAGAAGCAGAAAGGAGAATGATGGGATGGTGCCAAACATACCAAGATCATAAGGACTGACACAGAAGCAGTAGCCCTTGTTGTCACTGAGTCAGAAGAAGGCAGCAAACACATACTCTATAGTAATGAAGTCAGGAGAATTCAGCAAAATGCTCTGTTTCAAGTTGTTTGTGAGACATTTTTCTTACTCGGGGAACTGAAGCCTGAATGTAGGCCTTGACTTAAAACAGCACAAGTAATTAACAAAACCATTATTTTAAGTTAATTTCTTTTTAACTGCATGATCTTCTGTCTCAATAATTATGTAAAGAGTTGTTAAACCTTAAAAAAAAATCCAGCAACCCAAAACTTTCCAGTTTACCTCAGCTCACCTTCAAACCATTTTTTTTACAACATGAATAAGGAGAAGACATCATCTGATGTTAGCTGTGTGTCACACTTCTTGTTATTCACAGCTTATGAATAATTGCCTGTCATGTGCCAGCTTACCTCAGTTATGGTCTGGACACCTACAGAGTTGATAGATTGTTCTGTTGGCAGCCCATGTGGCATGTAAGTGCCTCTCATCAGGCTTGACTGAGGACATCTGCATTTATCAGCCTGCAGCTCTTTAACCTGCTAACACCCATTCTTAACGGGATAGTTTTGCACTTGAAGTAACAGGGTGAAAATAGATGAAGTTTCTAAACTAAACTAGAGCAAATTTGGTAGGCCACCATGAGGTCACATTCTTTTCTTAGAGTGCTTTGGTCCTACTATTAATACAACATCTTTGAACTCACTCTTTTTTTCTCCTCTACAAATATGTAAACCAGAATCACAACTTCTCTGTCTTTTCTCTGTAACGCAACCTATGAACCTGGGAATTAGAATTGGAAAAGACTTTCTGGATCATAGCGCAGCTGAGGTGGGAAGGTGAGGAAGGTGGGAAGTTGAGGTGGCGGGAACATGAGGAAGGTGAGGAAGACTAGAAGTCTCTAGTTCAGCCCTTCTACTGAAAGCAGAGTCAAGAGCAGTTCACTCAGGGCCTTGAATCTGTATCCTTTCCCTGCAACTGCAAAACCAACAGCCTTATCAGTTGAGCTTCAGCCCTGCAAGGAACCTTTGTAGATACGTTATTATCCACTCATTTCAGTGGAAAGTACTCCTGTCAGTGGGTGAGTGCAGAACTCAGCTTCGAGCCCATTGCTGGCAGAAGACATTGCAGATCCCAAAATACCTCCCCACTCCGTTGTCTTTGCAGAAGGCCAGCAGGGATATTCTTTTACCTGTCATTCTTTGCAGGGGCATTTCAGAATGGAAATGCCTCCTACCTACTCATCAGTAGGAGTTCTGTCTACTTGTGAATTTCATTTCCTCCACTGGTCTGCCAGTATCCCAGTTTGTTGATTTTTTGGGCAGGGTGCATGGCTCATCTGTTTGCTCAGGCCCTTGACTGAGGACGTGGTGGTGAACATGTCTGGTTTATCCTGGAGGGGACTCTGAGCTGAGCTGACACAGATCAACAAGCCATCTGTTTTATTTGCACATTTCTAATGGTAGCCAGAGGCTGTCTGGACACATTTAATAAATAAAAAAGTAAATAAAAGCCACTACGTTTCATTTGAACTTAATTAGCATAGGAAGAACTCACAAGGGAGCTATGTAAGGTTTTAGGGGGGGTATTATTTGTTAAAAGACAGAAAGAAGGAAAAAAAAAAGCACTGCCAGAACTTTGTTTCTCATTCACGCTGCTCTTCTACATCACAAATCAGCAAATTATGAAATCCAGACATGAAGAAATGCAAAAATTCATTTACTCTAAGTTTATATTTCATCACTCTAATTTTTCCAACTGCAATCATTTCAGAACACATTTAGATTGGAAGAGGAGAGGAGATAAGCATATTTAGGACGTAGAGGGAAAGAAATAGGGAGAAAAGGTTTAAAAGTTCAAGAAAGATGAGAGAACAAGGAAATTTGAGATGTTGGAGAGGTATGGATGTTTTCCGTAAGTTTGTTTCTGGTTTAGTATGCTCTGTACTTACATATTGGTGTTCCCTAACCTCTCATGCCACAACTGTCTCAAATGGTGTTATATCAGTTATCTGAAGTTGCTGTTAATTAGGGAAATAATATTGAGTAGTTTCAACACAACAGACCTTTTCAGGATGACAGATGACAGTCTTCAGCTGAAGCAAGATGAGGACTCTATTACTGTGTGCTAAAAAAGATAATTCTGGAATAGACTGCAATTGGCCACAAATTCTTTTTCCCTTCTGAATAAAATATGCTATCCACATAAAATTTATATGACATTTTAATAATTATATCTGTATTTATAACATGTTTGTATTTTTCTTTATTCCTCTGTCACCACCAAAACCTATTTTTTTCTCAAATGCAAAAATAAAAATGACATTTTTCCCTGGCAATTCCTGGAACCCTCAAGGGGTCCAGCTCAAATGATGTCTTTTCCTTGCCTGCAGTGACACCTAGCGCTCATGCCTTAAAGCAAGAGCAGCCTGGGCTTTTGACTTGGCGAGTTCTGAATATATTTTCATTATTATGCAATGTCAAAGAACTGTGCCCAGATCATTAATGTAGTCACACCACTGTATTTATAGTGGTTTGGATCTGGGGGAGAGCGGGGAGGATAGGAATCCCTTTAGTGTGAACATTTGTATGACAGTGTCTGTTGAGGCAGTGCTGGGCTGAGAGGGACCAGACGCAACAGCAGCTTTGCCACACAGATGGGATGTTCCCATGTCTCATCAGAATATAAAAGCATCATTTGGGTTCCTGGCTCAGGGAGGCTTTTCAAACAGCATTGCCAACATCTAGCTTTCCAAATGACTACAGATAAAGCCCTGAATGCAGGACTTATAATGTTCAATATGTTCCAAATGTTGCAACACCTGAAGGAGTATCCAGTCTTTAATAACGTGAAATTAAGTATTTGGAGTATCTCTAACTCAGTTAATCTTGTAGTTTACAAAGTAGTAGCTCCAGCGGGATTCACTGTGTGCTTGGTCATGACTTTGCTGCCCCTGTATATCTCAGACATTGGCCAGTCAGAAGGACCCTCACAAAAAGCAGGACACCACTAACCAGATGGTCCCTTCTATCTTGCATCTATAATGCACAAGCGCTGCTGAGTTTGCAACCACAGCCCTCAAAGAGGTGAATCCAATGTTTGCATCACTCCAGCCCAGAGCGTACATTTCTGCAGTTTCCCTTCTGCCTGTTTCTACATTCTCCACAGTGCCGCCACGCAATGCAGTGCAAGCCGCTGGGAATCTGCCCAGAGCAGGCAAAAACCAGCAGTGTCTCTACTCTTCTTCCAAAAAACAGTAAAACAAACAAAATTCAGAGCCCCCACCCCCCACCCCCCGCAGCTTGTCGCCTTCGTTTGCTGGCATTAACAGCTGGCTGGTATCCTAAAGACGGGTTAAGGAAGGAGAACTGTAGCCCATACGCAAAATCATAGAGCCACAGAGGTCCCATGGCAAGATTATTTTTCTGCCAGAGCTGGAAAGCCACTCTGCAGGGCACTGTCTTTTCCCAGTGGGATTGCAGGCATTTACCTTACCAAGCTCTGGCCGTCTCACTTCTATATAAACAAAATCTCAGTGTTGTCCCCAAGGGTTACTTGCCATTTCCTCTGATTCTGCTGTTTTTCGGAATTACAAAAACTTCCTTCCCACAAAACTCTCTCTAAATATTTGGTGTAACAGCTAGTTTATTTCATTAGTTACTTTTGATAATATGGTAGTAAATAGAAATTGGATAGTGTCCCTTCAAATGGATTCTGAACCTAGTGTCTGCTCTTGCATTACTTGCCCAGACTTCACAGGACCAACCATGCTTGCCTGTTGCCAGACATTGTAAAACTCACCTGTTCTCACACCACTTGCTCACGCCCCTAATGCTGTGAGAAGGGTACATACTAACCAACATCCAAAAGAGGGCTCAGCCTTCCAGAAGGGAATGTTTTGCCCCACACTCTTTGATCACTGGCTCCATAAAGCTCTTGTGAGTTACCTTTTCCTCTCAGTCAGCTTGAGATATTGCCATTTGCCAGTGGTGGGACTGAGAAGGATCCGCAGGACTGTTGGCCCCTCATGGCTATTCTGGAGTATCAGAGGGGCCCTGGAGCCCATTCACCACTGCCATGATCTTGCTGGCCCTGACTGTGGGACCTCCCAACCCAGCTGCCCATTCCTGGACCATATGTGTGTGCTTGTGTCTGGATTCAGACAGAAATCCCACTGCTCTGCCCCACTGCTTTTCATCCTTGCAGCAAGGGTAAAATTGAACATGGCTGTGTGAAGCACACAGACACTTTCACCTTCAACTGATAAACCTCTTCACATCCATGGGGCTGCTCCTTCCCATGCAGGAAGACCAACACATCTGTTCCTAGGTGTTTTACACTGTTTCAGGTGTCAAAAGTTTCAAAACAAATTTGAAAAAGACTTTTTATTACTATGACACTTCAAAAAAAAATCTGTTTCTTTTTAACAGCTTCAAAGCTCAGGCTAAGATCTGGAAGTCAAGTTGAATTCCCCTAAGCCTAGGACTCTCTTTCCTAAATGTTTGGCAGAGCACTTGCTGCTCTTGTGTTAACCAGTGCTGCTGAGTGTCTGGTTGCCTCTGTGCACCTCCAGGCAACAATGGGGGTTGCATCAGTGCAATAAGGGACAACTTCTAAATATGGAGCAGCACCAATTGCTTCAATAAAGCCACGTACACTATATCAAAACAGTGGTACAAGGAAGCCTTGGGCCTCCTGAATGGAAGTCATATCAGGGAGAAATTTTTCTTGCAGCCACCCCTTCCCTCTAAGCATTGCGGTGTCTGCCAGGGCCAGGGGTATTGCCATGTACATAGGAGATGTCTCCAGCTTCATCAGCAGACCACAACCCAGAGACCTGTGTCAGATATCTTAGATGGAAGTGTTAACAGCTGTGTGATCTGAGAGCAGCAGAAAGATCCTGTTCACTTTCTCTTTTCATGTTGTTCATGCAGAGATATGGATATTTTAAAATGTTATTCTGCTAGAGGAAGCAAAAATAATACTGAGCCATGTGGCTATGACAAGCCTCATAGAAACTGCCTTTTTCCAAAACCCCAGCTTCTTTCTGAAAGGGATTTCATGTTTCATTCTCAACAATAGTGATGCCTCTAATTCCAGTGGTTGTGGAGAAAAGCTAAAAATATATTTTAAGTGTATCACACAGAATCAGAAACTAGAAGTCAAAAGAGAGAAATAGCCTTTTAAAAGGAATCACACAGCCTTTAAAACAACCTTCTCCTTTTTGATGCCCGAATAATGAATCACATTAATTTATGCCTCATGTTCTTGGTATTGGCAATTGCTATTAGATACCTATGAGAAAGAAATCTGCTAAGAAATGTGTTTCCCTTCTTATCTTACTGCTATAAAGCACAACACTACTTTGTAACCAAGAAATGTTGTTTGCCATCTCCTCCAAATTAGAAACAGTAGTTCTACAAAATGGTGTTACGGAAAATAAGAGATGGACAGGTTTACTGCTTGACTTGCTTGGGTTCAGCTTCCTTCTGGGGTATACAACATTTTTGTTTCCCAAGGGCTAATTGCTTATCTTTTCTGTGCCAATCTCCCTAGCCATAAACTGAGGACAATAATGCACCCATGCTGTGGAGCTAATTACATGTAACAACATTTACAGAGCTCCATGGAATCCTCCTTGAGCACCACAGATGTTCAAATTTGTGTAAAATACATTGAACATTTTAATCTTTTTGTCAGCATTCCTTCAGATTGTCTTGCTTTGGCCTCAAAGGACTTCATTTGAGCTGTGGTGAGGAGTTGTCACACAGAACATCTGGAGATGAAACAACATCCATGATGTTCCTTCTCGGGTCTTGGCTGAACAGGCTGTACAAATGTCAGTCTCTCTTTATGGGGTGACAGTCACCAGCCGCCAAGGGTGTAAGTCTGACTTGGAAGAAACTAGTTTAGCCCTTAGAAAACCCATGTTTTAGGTAGTTTGGATTTATAAAGCACTTAATTTTCCGTCATGTAATGCTATACAAGATAATCAGATGCAGCAATGATTTTTCCTCACATGTACCCTCCGGTATGCAATTGAAAAATCAGACCCATCATGGCTGGTACTTTACATTTACTATTGCTACAACAGAATCAGTCATTCTTGGTGATAATAACAGCACAGAGGAGTCCTCTCAGTTCTTTTGGCACAGGAAATCCTGCCCACATGTTGCACTGCAATGCAGAAGACAATGGGAGAATATATCCAAAAGCCTCTCCAACACTGCTTTCTGCAAAATACCCAAAAGTGTGAGTAGCTATGCTCTCTGTTCATAGCTGCCTTGCAGAAAAAGGAAAACAACAAAAATGAAGAAAAGGTCCATTAAGTACTTAGGTTAGTAAAACCAGTACAATCTGTGATTGCTACACTTGACAAAACTTCAAAGGGAAAATGTACTCCTTTATTTTTCCCTGGTAAGGATATTTAAAGCAGCCCGATTGTTTATCAAGATGTATCTAACAAGTCTTTTCATAGTCATGTGATTCCTTTGCCGTGGAACTACATTTATCATGCTACTTTTTGTATTTTGCATTTTTAACATTTTGTATGGATTACCCTAACACTAAAAAAAGAAAGAAGCATTTGTTCACTTTGGGAGGTACCATCTGGTTTGTGTTTAGTCAGGAGGAGGAGGACTGGTCTCCAGCACAACGGTGCAGAAGGAGCCCAGAGCACCAGGTCGGGTGAGGCCTGTCTGTGCAAACAACCCCATCAGCCTCACCCAAAACACAGCTCACACCTAGGCCAGGGACACGCAGGGCTCTGCATACCCATTCCTGCTGGCCTGGCTTTGAAAAGCAGTTAATAACTTTTGCCCTCTGGTGTCCTTTTTGAAACATCACAGAAAATGATTTAAGAACACAGGAATGTCTCTTAAAAGCATCGACAGCTGTGCATGGTTATCGTGCTACTGCTAGACCATGGGGAAGGCAAGGCTCTACTGAAATGAAAATGCCAGCAGCTTATCAAAGGATCTGGAAGCTACATTAAAGTCTTCTGCCTCTGCCTTTTGAAAGTAATGCAGATCTGTGAGACACAAATTAATACTGTATACTGGTAGAGTGGAAACAAGAGTCACATCCACTAGATTCAATAACTAATTGCCTGACTGGAAGCTTGAGCCATTTTAATGTGCACATATCCCCAGTGTGCTTGTGCCCTCATTACTGCCAGTGTTGGAAGTTGGGAGTTTTACATGCACAGCACACCTGAAGTCAAAAAAGACCTAGTTTGTTTTGTTTTTGTTCTTTTTTTTTGGTTGTTTTTTTTTTTTTTTAATGAAAGTATTTAATAGGAAATGCTGTTCTTGCTATGGAATTCAATTGGGTTGACTATTTTATAAACAGTCACAGACTCTGGAGAGGATATATTTCCCTACATGTTTACAATAACTCCTATAACTCTCCTGTTTAGTTTAGGGAACTCTTTTAGTTTCATTCCTATCAAATTCTATGAACATTTTCTATATTCAGTCAGTACATTCATCTTTTAAAACTTGGATAAAATAAATACTGCATTGCCTAAATATTCTATCTCTGCTAATAAATGATTTTATTAATACCATAAAAGCTCTAACTGATAAACTTAGTTATAACACCAACAAAACAAAGTCCACCTGGAAAAACTGAAAAGATATAATATCAGAGGTATTTTTAAAACTAGTTTAAAATATTAATACCACAGTTCTTCTATGTAGAGACTATGTAGTGTGGTTCAACCTATCTGTGCATGTGTGAGATTGCACAACAGGTTAAACCAGACACATGGGGCTAGAATAATCTTCTCAGGCCTTTGATTCTGTCTGGGAGTCCCAAATGACATCTTCAATGCAATAAAATTACATTACCAAGCTGGCTTCAGCACAAACCAGCCCCTTGCCAAACACTATTCAGTGACCTCCTGGAGTGAGTTATCTTGCCCATGGCATAGTGATGCTATAGCAGCAGAGATTTTTCTGTGCCTAAGGCAGGAAACAAGCCCTTCCTCTCAGAATACACTGCCTGTAAGGCCTTCTTGCACCCTGTTAGCTAGAAGTGTGTGCGAGCATGACAAGCAGACTTTCAGAGGTTGTACAGATCAAGTGCCCCTAAAGGAGAACAAAGCACAGACAAATGACAATGTGCAACAACACATGTGCAACTGGATGTACACTATGTGCTTTCAAGGATAGTTTACCAAGGGTGGCTTCACAGCGGTACAAAAACTGCCAAAAAGAAAGGTTCTTGAGGTAATATGTTCCAGCTGATTCTTCAGCTGAGTTTATTTGTCTTTGGCAGTCTTTTTGCTCCGTGTGTGTGTATATATATCACACTGACAGAACTGTGTGACTTCCCCTGATCTGGTATGCAGCTGGGAGTCATAGTCAACCATCTGCTGAAGCCTGAAGGATGTTTCACCTGTTCCTTTCTTCCTCTCCAAATGGCAGAAACCTAGGCAAGAACATTTCTAAAGGTAAGCTGAAAATATCTTAGTAGATGCTGGTGAAAGAGTAACTCTGTGCTGCTGCAGGACAGGTACATACTGCCCAAGAAGGTGAGAATAAGCACACAAATTATAAGATTAGCTCTAAGTGATGTGTACACAGAGACAATTGCAGTAAAAGGCACACAGGCAGATGGAAAAACAAAGATATACAGAGGATGTAGCTTTTACAGCTAGAAACAGCTTGAACTTCTAGTCTCCTGACCACAAAATCCCTAGTGATCTGTTCTCTTATACATGTGGGACCCGATTGCTTTCCCTTTTACCCACTCACTTCAGAATCAGTCTTGCCTAATGGGATGTAGATAGGGATAGCCCAGTGCTGGTACTGGGCACATTTTGACACAAATCACCCTCATCTTCATCAGCATGTGCAGCATCTCAAGCAGGAATGCAGTTGCTATAGTGCCAGTAGAGACTAGAAGCTGATTAAGCCCATCTAAAGTCAGACTCAACTTTTGCTGCCCAGGGGGGTTTGTCACTATAGAGAAGGTTCATGATGCTGCCCCAAGTGCATATTACTCAGATATTCTTTGAACAGGATGAAACTGGAACTCCCGTGTAGAACTGCCCAGCGCTTCTCAGCATGCCAGACAAGGAGCAGCTGAAAAATTGTGCTCAGAAGCAACTCTGTGTAAAGCATAGGCTGGTTTTCATAATGTCACTAAGATTTAAGTGGCCTTTAAATTAAGTTTCTGTGGGAAGTCTGTAAACTTAGGTTCCTGGAAGAGAAGCTGTTAGAAATGGAAATTTCTTTTTCTTCCTGAATCTTTTTGCAGAGAACACAGATAATTATGCTATGCTTTATTAACCAACACATATACACTATTTCATATGCCATTAGCTTTCAAACGCCTTCCCAACAGTGCCTTAGCCTCCTGTTAATGTTTCCCCTCAGGCCACCAGAAGACCCTGCTTCTCAGGTTGGCTCATTTTTCCTCAGACCAGTGCCAAGAATTTTGAACCAGGTTGCAATTACCAGTAGAGCTGTTGTGAGCCATTCAGCCTGCAAATAATTCTGAAGTAAAGAAAGCATTTTAAAAGTGATAGGCTAAAAGTAAAATTTTAGTAAAACTGAGATTGTTCTTTTGGGCTTGTGTAGGCAGACCAATATTAGCAAGTATTTTATTGTACTGAATGCTGTTCTGGAGAATCAAGCCTACATGCTATAGCTTTACAAAAGGTTTGTAAAAATTATCAGCATTTTCAGCTGTTTCCATCTGGAGAGGCCCAGATGGAAGCTCATAAAGAGCACTCATATTCCAAAAGTGCTGAGTATGAGGGAAAGATGAGATCTTACTGTGAAGTTCAAATGAGCTGTACATAGTTTCAAGAAGCCCTAGGGCTCAGAGCCTGTTAAGACAGAAGAGTGCTTGGACATGTCTTGAAGCAGAGCTTGGGTGTCTAGAGACCTTTAAGACAAAAAATTAGTTGTTTCACCTCTGGGGTTAGGCAGCACCTGAGCTGTGGTTTACAGGATGAAAAATGTTACATTTGTGTACTGTAATTCTTGCTTAAACTCAGTTCAAGATATTAAATACTTCTTCATGTCCAATAAGTCACATACAGCTTCATCTAAAAGCAAACATAACATTCAGGAAGTTAACAGAATTTCTCACTAGGATATGAAAACACAAGTGTTGTTTTTTTTTTTAGTCACACAAACTTTGCGTTGTATTTACCAGTAGATAAAATTGCAAGATTTCAGCTCATTCTGCAGAACTCAAATACAGCAGGTCACCTATTTGCTTAGCCTTGATGAGGAAAACCTAGGATTAATATGGTGAGGAGTGTGGAGTAATCGCTATTGCTCAGCTGACAAGCTATAATTCACAACAATTTTTTAAAAATATGGCCCATTTTCCCATAACATAACCCTCCAATAGATTGTTCTTAAATAAGTGATAAACAAATCATTGTATCTTCTAATTAGACTTCCTCAGAGGGTAAAACAGTCTCAGAGAAGAATGGGTGCCCCCAGAAGGCAATACACCAAGACAGAGGTCTAACAATACAGTAATGAACTTTCCTCTGGAAGCACACACCTCTCTCTGTTAGGAAGATTCCTAGGACACTAGTCTAATTTCAAAATCTAGCTTTTAGGTAGCTGAACCTAGGTAACCTCAGTGCTACTTTGTATCATTCTGTAAATGCATCCACCCATTTTTCTGTATATGATGAGCTAAGCACAATTGTGACAGATATTATTAATACTAAGAACTAGAACAGATTTTTTTTACCGGCCACAACAAAGAATTGTCAGGTCACATTTTCTGAAAAAATATTCCCAAATGGCTATGTGTTTCTGAGTGTTTCTCTTTCATAGCTTTGAAACTGGTCTTCTTTACAGCTGCTTCAATCTCTATTAGTCAAGGAGGCCCAGGGAATTCAGCTACGCTTCTCATTCCCGGCATCTGATTCTGATACAGGATTTGTACAGGATTTGGCTGTTCCTTTGGCAGAGTTACAACAGTGTTTCTGTAGGCTTCACAGTTTTCCCTGAGTGGGCTTGCTGTGAAAAGTCTTTGGGTCCCAGCTCCACTGAGGAAACCTAAGAGGCAGAACAGGTAGGGAAGCATTGAGCACAGGTTCCTCCTCATGCAAGGCTGTTTTGTCCACGCAAAGTGATGTAGAAGGGACATATTGCTTTACCACTAACTTCCAGGAAACTCTGGTAGTTTCGTTGACAGAGTTTATGAGTCCATGTTTGTAAGAATGAGTCTTCTGGGAGGGTACAGTGTGATGAGCAGAAAACACGCTTCCCATGGAACCAACCCCAGTGGCTGGAGAGGTATTGAGCTAAGGGGGCAGGCTGCTTAATGGCAGGGGACATCCCCTACATGCCTATCTATTTCAGACATTTTGAAGAAGACACTTAGAAGCCATCTTTCATCCGACTTAAAACCAATGGTAGAGGACACATGTAAGCAGTAAACACTTTTGTCAAATATGTAACATACCATGTTACTGAAATGCAGTTTTCCATTCCATCTGTAGAATACATATTTTACAGTTAACTCTTCAGTTCAGTCTTAGGCAGTTTAAATTCCATGACAACATATTGGACCCTTAGGAAAAAAAATGCCACATTGGCCAAATTTCCCTCCAAAGTATCTTTATGTATCTTTATGATGATGTTAGCTGGTCTGGTTTTAAGAGCTGTTCCATACTATCACTATCTACTGATACCCATGGAAAAGAAATGCTCTGTAATTTTGAAAGTGAGGCCTCTGACTTTATTCATACATTGCCAACATTGTCCAGACAACTTAGAAACGAAAAGTGAACCTCTGAGAGTTGTCCTGATTCTGCCAAAAGACTGGGGAGATTTACGCCTATGTGTAGATGTGCATACTTTGGGTGCTAAGGATCATTATGGAGAGCACTGGACATATGGCTTGTTAATATGAAACTGCTATTGCTCCTGAAACCTAGCTTCTTCAGCACATTCTTGTTTGAAGCTGGCAGAATTCCTCCTTTGCAAAAGGATTTCATTAGAATTATGCCATATCCAAACCCAATTTTTAGTTTTTCAAAATACATTTCAATGTATATGGTGAGAGCTTCTGCCAAAATTTTTTCCAGGAAGAAAGGGCTTTTTGACTGAATAGAAAATTTTATGTAATTTTTTTCCATTTTTTCCAAAAATGTGTTTTGGTATTTCAGGTTTCAATAAAAGTCAGCATAAATATACATTCTTTTGATTTCACTTGCAGGAATGGCAATTTCCTGACCATTTCTATTTTGAAGCCTCATTTAACTGATCTTAATGGTTCATTATCACCTCTTGTACATGATTTCAGTAATACACTCACTAAAAGCTGAAATATGCTTTACTTTAAATACTAATAACTCCACCTCCTTTGATTCCTCATAGCTTATTGACTTTATATATCAATCACTGAAATGTCTGTTTCATTCAACTACACAGTCATGACAATTCCCAAGACACTGTTGAAGAGAAAAAGAGTATTCAGCAACAGTGAAAGTGGAGATGCATTGTGTAAAGAAGAAAGGGTTTCTTCCTCTTTACCACTACCTTCTTTTCACAACCTTAGGTTTATATTCAACTCTGGGTCCTGGACTAAAAGGCAAGGATTAAGAAACAGAGGAGCACTGAAGCATAATGTCCAGGCACTAGCTGGGGTGAATAACAGATTGAATTCTGAATTGTTCCGTGTTTCTTGACTGTATTTAATTTCCTTTACAGTAAACTGACTATGGAGAAATAAGATCAAAGAAAGATTTTCTATTATATATAGCAGAGGCATACTCAGAGCTGCTTTATTACATTTCAGTTCTGGAAGAACCTTCTAAATGAATTCTGCAAACGTTTTAGCATGTATGTCTGTGCTATAATTAACATCATTTATGTCTATAAGTACATGTTCTGTCAGAACCTTTGATCTCTGTATTTTTTAACATAGTATGAGTTTTTTAATGATAACAGTCTTTCTCATTGTGTTGTTATTTCTTCTTCCCCTCAAAAAAAATGCCACCCAACAATTTAACTGCTTCATTTTATGCAGGATATAGTGTTCAAGGTCTTGGGTTTGGAATATTTACAAATATTAATACTAACAAGAAAGCCTGTAAAATAGGTAATCGATATTTTCTCCAGACTGCAAGTAAGGAAAATGCCTTAAACTGTCCGTACCATAAACCCGTCCTAGCTGGTGAAATTTTTTCTTTTGATACCATGCCTTTAACATGCTTTTACTGAATCATACATAACTAGTGCATTGTTTCTATTAATATAAGCAAGTTTTCAGGCAGTTACACCATTCTGATTGCTGTGGACAGGTCATAAACAATTACATGTCCACAATAAATAAGGCCTAGAAAACATTGTCCAACAACAAGTCTGAGGATTGTGTCCAACCTGTCCTGACATTTCAGTCCAGACTTCCCTTTTCCCTTGGAGTCCAGGCAGAGCAATTCTCTGATAAACAAACATTGCTCAGGTGGCCCAGATCTGCTTCTTACTAGCCATCAGAAAGTTCGTGAGAGGTAATGATGGACACAGGAACCACTGAAGGCGGTACAGTGGCTTCCCCCCACAACTCCCTTCATGAGGTTCCAGCTGCAGCAGCCAACATGTACTGCATTAGGTGGAGAGAAGCAGCCAAATTGCGGCAGTTGTGCTTCCCCGCACCACTCCCCCTCTGCCCCAAGAACTGGGGCAGTTAATGGCTCTTTTGTGGGACCCAGAGTCGGCTGACAGGGTCGTTAACAGAGGAGGGGCTCAGAGAAGCTGAGAAGCTTCTGGAATGACCACAGCCAGATCTGATCAGACTATAAATGGGGCACCTGCCAAAGATCCCCTTTGTGTGGTCTTCTCAGAACAGTGAGTCTATGCCAGAGCCCTTCCCTTAGACTGGAACGCCATCTAAGGAAACTTCCCGGGATTGGGAGCACCTCACCTCCTCGTTCGGGTGAGTGATAATTTACTGAATGTATCCTTGAATGAGTCCTTGCCTAACCCAGGTGAGTGTGAGTCCTTGCCTAACCCAGGCGAGTGAATATTTCTTGTGGGTACCCTGGAGTCAGAGGGCTCTGGTTTTGTTTCTTGTGAGCGTATGCATGCACACTGTAGATCCTCATTATTCTCATTTTGCTGCACCCCAATAATCTCCTCAACTGACATCCGAACCTTTATTTTATGTTGTTGAAGTGCTAACTAATTGTATAAACCCTGTTTTGGTCAGCATATTGGCTGCACTTTTCTGGCCAGAATAAAGTCTGTTTTGGAACTTGTTGTCCGCCTAAAACTGACTTTGGGGTGCCTCTGTGACAAAATGCACCAAGACTCACACAAAAACAGCTCCTGTCATTAAACACTGGTTCAGCCATTTGCTAAGAGAAGTTCATTGCAGAATCACATCACATCTGTCTCTTTGGAACCTTAAAAATAATACATGAGAATTATTTCAAAACCTAGGATAATTCAGGACTAAAGTGTTTGCGTAACTACTTTTCTGGTGAAAAGTCATAAATAATACAGAATCAGAAAATGAAGTGTCTGTCAACACAAGGTCAAATCCTAATGTTATGCTCATTGCCAAAAAGCTAGTCTCACTTTAGTTAGAACTATTTTCACCTGTACACACTATTAGTCAGAATATCTTTCTAGACAATGGAAACTACCTCTCCCATTTATAAAGTTATGAAGTACTCATCCCAGGAGCACAAGTAGAAGTAGAAGATGGCTGCATCTTTGATGTTCTAGATCTTATCTGAAAAAACCCCATAAGTATGCAACTGAGTAGCTAGGACAAAAAGCTGTTAAATACTCAGAAAATATATCTTTTTAACGTTTACTAAAGTTGCCAATACTTTCAGAAAAAAATAATAAATGTATACCTTTGCTAGCAAGATGTTTCTTGATAACAAATATATAAATTCACTATTTTTCAAACAATGAATTAATTTCTTGCTAAAACAACAAGACCAAATCCAATGAACCTTAAATGATTGCCGCTGGATTTTAAGTCTAAAGTTCCCTTTACAGAGACGTGTCCAGTTTCTGTGCCCAGCCTAAAAGGCTTTAACTTTTATTGCAGCAAATCTGCAACCAGTCAGCACTGCTGGCCCTCTCCAGGTATAAGGGAGAGAGATGCTGTCTGTCAGGGTGTGCACAGGGTTGTGTCTACCCTGTTCCCTTTCAGTGGCCAGGTGGTTGCCCCTTTGCCATGCTGTGCTTGCTCTGCTCCCAGTAAAGGAGCTGAGCTGGGCTCCCTGAGCTGGGAAAGCCCGACCCAGCAGGCAGGAAGCCTGCGGCAAGGGCAGATATTAAGATATGACTGCAAGAAGCAGAAAATGACAGAGCCAAGCCTCTGAAGCAACAGAAAAATTCTTTCTTGGAGACCCAGAGGCACCAAGGGTGAGGTTGTGCAAGAAAGCTGGGACAATCTGACAGCTTGCTGCCACCAAAAGTGAGTATTTCATGCTGCTTCAAAAAGCTGGGGGTGTCAAATAAGCACAACAGCTCATGCAAAAGAAGGATCAGACAACTACAGTTGGAAGAGGGAAGTAAGCCTAGCCTTTGGGGCAGCCACTAGCTCAAATTTCTCAGGAATATTCAGCCTGTGTGGAGCCTGCTGCAATCCCAAATGCCATGAAATGTTGCTGGACTGAGACAAAAGCTATGAGGAGAGATTTGTTTGAAAGGCCTTTTGTATTATTATTTTCTCACTCAAAAGAAAATTTGTTTATGTATCTAAACATTGATTGTCCTTGTTTAGCTAAACTTAAATGTAGCCTTTAGAAGTTTACAGCCCTCTGAGTGATTATGGTGTGTCCAGGTAGGCTCACTTCTAAGCTTGGAACAACTCAAGGTCCTTTCACAGCTAGTTTAAAGAGATCGCAGTCTGGATGATTTGGGATGAAAGAGGCCAGAGAGCAGCTCCCACAGGAAATTTGAGGGAGCAGTTGTGTTTGGCAGGGATGAGCCGAAGGCAGCAATAACCTACGGGGCTATTATAGTTGCAGCTGCAAGAGAACGTGTGTCCACAGTTTCTGTAAACAGCACTTTATCACTTCACATTTGGAAACGTATAATTAACCCTCTAAAGCCTGCATACAGTCTCAGAAAAGACAGTTTACACGGGAAATGGAAAACCAATCTGTATGAAAAGGCTATTAATAACAGTAGGTTCAGGTTAAATCTAAAATGAGATTCACCTTAGCCTTGCTTTGAAAAAGTATGAGTAGGGCAGGACATAAGGTTGATATTGTTCCTCTGGAAGATAATTTTTTCATTCTCTTTAGAAGAAAAATATTAAGAGCTGTGTGTCTTAGGAAGGAGCTGTTTTATAATAGCCAAGGTTTACAGCCTGTACATCTATAAGCATACCTAGACTGAGAGGTCTGGAGAAGTAAATCCTTTAAGTAGGGTTGGGTAACATCAGCTGGGAAACCATAAAATATCACACATCAGAAAAGACTGAAGACAGAAATGCAAAACAGTCTGGAATTATGACTTAGTCAAAAGGAAATACAATTAATCAATTTTTGAAAATAAAACTTAAAAATTGAGGGATCAGTCAAAAGTAGCCGTTTTTACAGACTAAAAGAATTTAGGTCTCATCCAGGGCTTTTACTGCTTTTCAGAGGTGTTTGTGTGCAACCATTACATTACCTCCTAATGACCAAATCCAGTTTCAGCCTTTTAACCAGCAGGAGAGTCTGAGCTCATCTTTCCAAGTCATATTGCTATAATTTCTGTGAGAAATGTTGTTTTAGAAGCCAGAAGCCCTTTGCCCCTGTTGAGCTGAAAGTTAGGCTGCATCTCTCTCAGCTTACTCACCATTCACCACCACATCATCTAATTAAGTGTATTGAATCTTGGCCACATCACATAATGAGTCACATAAAGCATTTTCTAACACAGTTCTCCTAAGATTGGTTGGAAGTTTGAGATATTATGACTCAAATGTCAAATGATATCTGAAATACTTTTGATATTTATATGAGACCTCACAATTTTGTACCGTACCTGTCTGAGAAATAAATTGTTAGCGTGAAGTAGATATAATGCAGATCAAACATCAACTCCTCTCTTTTTTTCCTTCAAATGACCTGTTAAGATATTTCTCCAAGTTATTAGGAGGAAACATGCAGGTATCCAGTAATCCCAAATGCTGGGATTGAAAGGCATGGGAAGGGAGAGGAAAAAGGTACAAGAGTCTTGGTGACAGTTGTGTCTGTGTTCAGCACACAGGAATGACCTACATCCTGCAGTGGAGAAGGTCTATGGAAACACCAGTCCTCCTGCCCTCCTCCATGGAACAACCCCTGCTCCTGTGCCTTCACAGCAGACTGAAGTCATCATTAACCTGCCGTGAGCATTACTGCTGTGCTATGTGCAGTCACACACTTCTGGACTGAAGCAGTGAACTCTTCATAGAGCAAGCAAGACTCACCCATTTTAGGAAACATGGTGAGAATCACATCACTCCTCATTTCAGAGATTCCAAAGTTTCTGGGCTGCTAACAGCCTTTAGGCTACAAAATGCCTTTGCAGAGAAAAAAGCAATAGATATTGAAATACCATTGTTTTGCCTTAGTAAAGGCCTTTTGAATATTTCAGTGACTGTTTCCCCATTTCTGGTCAGGCTTGTTCCCTTGTTCAACTTCTTGAAGACATTGAGATGCACACTGCTTTCTGTTATCTAGATAGATCTAGGGAAACGTGGGGCAGGCTCTGGCAGTTGGGCCAGTCCCACCACCCCAGCCAGGAGCAGGGCAGGCCCATCCCCAGGCATTGGGCACCTCCCTGGGGATGGGTATGAGCTGAGGATGGGTCAGGACATGAATCTGTGGATGGCTCGACCTTGGCGAGGTCCATGGCCAAGCAGGGTAGGGCTGTGGAGAACTGGAAACTGGCCCTTCTGCAGCATCGCTACGGCACGGTCTGATGGCTACAAGGGTCTGACACAGTATGCTGGGTTGCTTGTTGCTCAGTTTTTAATCTTAGTGTGGTGTGAGAGTCACGTAGGCATATCTGTCTGGGAATATGGCGGAGGAATCTCTCTTCTAAGGAACTGAATTCCCTTTGCCAGATGAAGCCGACATTTCCTTAGCTGTTATAGTTTTCCAAAAGAATGGTTGTGATGAGACATCATGCAGCATGTTCTGCACAAATATTGCAGGGACATCTATATCAGCAAGGGGGATATAGAAATCATACCTATGTAGCAAAAATGTATTTATTTATGAAAAAGTGCAGCTCTAATAGTTTAACAACAGGGTTATGGTCAAGGCATATGCACATTTTACTTAGTTGCATCAGGTGAAGCACACATCCTACGCCCAACACACACCTAAGAATTACCACCTGAATGCTTCGAGGTGCCAGACTTAGGGATTTCTCTCTTTTGACAGATAGACTGGAGGGTTCCGCAGGAGTGCCACAAGGATGAAAAGGCTCAGGGAGGGCCTCACCACATTATTCTAGTGCATAAAGGGCAGCTACAAATAGGATGGAGGATCTCTGTTCACAAGAAGCCACATGGAGAAGACAAGGGACAACTGGTACAAGTTGCACCTGGAGAAATTTCATCTCAATATAAGAAATAAATTCTTTACAGTGAGAACAATCATTCACTGGAACAACCTCCCCAGGGATGTGGTAGAGCCCTCATCACTGAAATTTTCAAGATGCAATAATCCCATTTAGCCACCACTTCCCATGAAAGGTTGGACCAGATGATCTTTCAGGGTCCCTTCCAATCTGGGCTGTTCTATGATTCTATAAAAGCAGTGCCTCTGTGTGGATCTTGCACGTTAACATTAGCCCATAATCTGAAATTCGTCTTGAAATTCCGCATTCAATGAGATTAAATTCCCTAACAATGCTGATCTCCATTCCCCTTCATTCTCTTCCATCTAGCTTTGATGCAGTTTGTGCTGAAGTCATGGGTAAGATATCTTCTGTCATTAATTAAGGTTGTATCAGATCCATATTTTTGCTCATGATCTTTTTTGTGAAGATGTTACCTGATTTGAAACATTTTTGTTACAAAAAAAAAAATCTAGATACTAAATAATTATAATTAGTCTAGAAAGACTGAGTTTGGATAGAAAGAGATGAGATTATTTTTCTTCCAGGTGACAGCTGCTGAAACAGGGCTGTTAAGTTTATCTGAATATAATTAGTTGTCATCTTAGTCAGCAAGTGAGTATAGCCAAAGCAAGCCAAAGTTCTCACCTTTAATGCAAAATCCCACTATTCATCATTGTCGCTGTAAAGGCAGCTGCAATGCAATTATTACAGTAATTCGATCTAGTTTTCTAGTAGATAGCATTCAGATGATCTGAGAGCATATTGGAAAGCTCTTGCTCAAACCACATTCCATTACTATTCAGGCTTTACAGTACACATCATACTTTAACTTTGCTCCCAGTTTGGTTCCTCTCATATGTTCTTCAAATGCTTTGTCCATTTTCTCATTCTGATCTTCACTGAAAAGATTCTTCCAGTCACTTACACCACCTTCAAAGAAGTAAAGAAATTCTTGAAAAATAAGACTTTTTTTTTTTTTTTTTTTACTCTGTAGGTCTCTCATTCTTATGCCATTTTACACTAAATGGAGTTGGTCCATTTTTTGAGATACAGCTTCATTCATTTTTGCACCAATATAATTTTGTGAAGTTAGTGGAGCTACAGCTCTGTAAAACTGCTATGATGCAAAAGAACATAGGAAAAAGGAAAATACTACATACTCTTCTTCAGGTGACTGTCCAAAACCAGCAGCCTAAAGTCCTGTTTCCCTGCAGCTTTTTACTCCAGGCAATTATGACTGACAAGCTGGAAGACCATGAAGGCTTGATTAAGAACCACCTGGCAGGAGTCAAAATTGGGTTTCTGTTCGTTTGGCATCTTGAGTTTTCATTTAGTGACTTCTTTAATGTAAAATGCAGAAATAGATTCCAACAGCCAGGCTAGCCCTCTCAGTCTTGTCCTCCTCAGGCCTGTCCCGCCTATACTACACTGCAAAAGTAGTTCCTTTTGTTTCCCCTTCTCGGTGTACCTGACTCTGGCATGCTTGGCTTACTTCTAACCTGCGAGTGTGAACAGGGGGCTAGCAGTGTCCCTTCCAGAAGATCCTACAATCTCCTAAAACCTGTGATCATGCTACTCAGGCCAACTTTGGTCCAGTTTTGCCTGCTCAGGTAAGCCTTTAATGGCTGAAGAATCAGTGACCTTGGCACAGAGATGGAGAGAAATTCAGATACATGACATTTCCTGACATACATCTGTGGGCCTCCAAAGTTTGCTCTGTGCGGTTGCTTCTCCTTTGCTGGTTGCAGCGTGCTGCCAGAGCCTTGCTGGGTCTCTGCCTCACCAGTGCTGCATTACCAGTCTCCTCAAGCATAATAGTATATAACATGCCTGATAACAATCTGTGAAGCTAGCATGTGCAAAAAAAAGAAGTAAATTATGGGTGACACAAGATCTTGAGAATGTGACAGTTCTACCTCTGGACCTCTTGAAACGTCCTACCTTTGCGAAAGAGAATATTGCCAAATGCCCCGTGGGTCTTCTGTGAATTCTTCTTCATTGACTGGAAGCTGCACCTCTCTACCACACTCTGAAGCTCCTTCTCAGTCAGGGGAATCCCAAAGAAAGCAGCTATGTTTTTCACACCCAGGACTGGATTCTAAAAAGAGGAATGCAACATACCACATGACATTGAAACAAATCACACTGCTTTCCAAGGTGATAGCACTTTCCTACACCTCTCTACAGGCTGCATATATAGAATATTCATAGACTTCAGTAGGACTGGAGTGGCACATAGTGGTTTTCTTCTTCATAATTATTTCAGAGGAAATATGAGTTGAATTCCTATAGATCACAAAAGACTGTACATGATTTACAGTTGAGTAAAATCTACAGTTTATTATATAAAAGATCCCCCCCCAAAATTACTGAGGTTTTTGATCTACAGTGATTTGGGGTTATACCATAGCTAAAGAGAAAACAAGAATCATTTTCACAAACAGAATTCTAAAAAGTTTGAATTTCACCTTTCCTTCCCTTAAAACAAGAATCTCCTACACTATCACACAGTTTGAATAGACTACATGACTATAATGGTTAATTGGTTTAGGAACAAATGCTCTTTGAAGTGTAAAATATTTGTAGCTACTGGTAACCTCACCTCTTTTAGCTCTTCATAAGTTATTGTCATAATATTTTCATCAGCAGCATATTTGTTCCATTTGGAAAGGTATTCAAAGTAGCATCCCCAGGCTACTAAATAAAACAAAAGAATCCTCGGATGAAGCATAGGTGAAGATTAGACAAGTGCCTTATGAAATAAACCAACTTTTGTTCCTTAAATTGGTCCCTCAGCCATGGGCATTATTAATCATGTCTGAGTTTACAACCTTCTGTGGGAATTATGGGGGTTTTCCTCTAGGCTGTTCTGACGTGTGTACGTGTCTCAGGCATATGATACAATTTGTAAGTTGGTACAATAAAACTTGTTAGTATTTCAAGACAGATGTGAGTCCACCAAAGAGCAGTTGGTACTCAAACCTTCTTGCAGACTCCCTTAATCCAGTTTAAAATCTCATCTAGCCCCCCTTTCTGCTGGCCATGTGATACACCAAACTGAACAATTTATGCCATTTTAAACTAGCAGGATCATTTTCTTTCTTTTCCAATGCACTACTTAGTCCAAACCATTCCTTTGGTCCAATCTGGCATGTAGGTGTCCAGACATCTGTGTGGGCATGAACTGATAGACATTGAAGAGGAGGGGTGAAGGGGATCCAAGACAGAGATAAGAAGGAACTGCTTCTTCCAGAGAAAATATCGGTTTGTGCAAGTTAAAGCAATCTGTGGAAGTGCAGTTTTGATGAGGATTTATCCTTGGGGAGTAAGACAAGTATTGTAAACTTTAATTCAAATTTCTAACTTTCTGTCTTTAATCTCAGCTTTGGTACTGTAAACTAAAAAATCCTAGTGAAACAGATTTACAAAGTGCAAGGCTTTTAGACAAAGTCAAAGCATTGAATAATTGACACACAGAGAATAATATACTTTACTTTTCTTCGTCATGAAAGCTACAAAGAAATCATCCCAGGTCTCATAAGAAGGAAGAGTAGATATGCCATTGGAAAAATGATAAAAAGATGTAGCTACATCTTTTGGATTGCGAAGCAGTAACAATATCTAGAAAAAAAAGTGAAAATATTATATTTCTAGAGAAAGACATAACAGAAGAAAACAGTATGAAGGAAATGTTTGAAGAAAACAGTAATCTATAATTGCAGTTTGCGGAATTTCTAATACCTTGTATACTACTTGCAGAAGTAGCAATTTCATTCTAAATTCAGAAGGTGAAGTATTTCACTTTGCTTCAGTACCTTGTGCAGATGATTTCCTATAATTATTAAAATGTATTTTACAGATTAATCAAATTAACTATGTGGAATTGAAGTACATTTTGCTTGATACAATCATCATTCATCATTTATGTAGTGGGGAAAAATCACACAAATACAAATCCTCTCTGAAACTTACTGAAGCCCTCACATGTGACAACATTATAAAACACCTCCCATGGGAAATTGTGTGCCAAAATACATTTTACTGCTGGATGATTTGTTCCTTCTCAGTCTCACTTGTGGAACCTGACACAAAGGTGTCACTAAGGATGAATTTGGATTGAGATGAATGGCGGTTCTTAAACGAGTATGTAGAAATGGTCAGGCTGAACACTTCTTAAGTATGGGAGTTTTTCTGAAGATTGGTATAAAAATACTAAATTGGCTTTGGAAAAAAAAAAAAAAAATCTGTTGGAGTATTCGCTTACAAGACACTAAAATCAGCACTCACCTTGGCTTTATTTTTGAAGATAGACGTAGGAAGATTTTCAGGGAGGAGATGAGTAAATATAAGTCTTCGAGAAGGTAATTTGTTCATTCGCTTTAAGAATTGGAAGGAGGAAAGTGGACAGTTTAGTTAATGCAAGTATTCTTTTCCATCAGCCTATGATAAAATATTGCCTTGCTAAGCTTATCCACTTACTGGCTGATAGAAGCCCTTTTTCTTTGTGAATGTTATCCTGGAATCTTAGTCGACTGCTCTGAGCAGCTTAAATCTTTAAAAGCCACTGAGAATGAGTCTTTGGAACAAGATTATCCATTCCTAATTCTCTCCAGTGATAATGAATTTAGCATGTTCTGTTACAAAAGGGATCAAATCTAAAGGTAAGATGCAGACTTTAACTGAGGGTATGTGAAAGCTGGAGGGATCCCAAGGAGAAAAGGCGAGGAAGAAGAGCTGGTAGAAGACACAAAAGCCAGTATTTCAGTATTTGAAATTTTGTGAAACTCTTCTTAAAGACAAAACATGCTAGGTTGGATTTCTGCAGTTATTGCATATCTAATGAGCATGTGCTCCTCTGAAGTGTTCATTCATGCCTCAGCATTTCGTAATGCAGATGAGATTCATCTTGACCAGATGCCACATACAGACACACCATATATTTAATATTTGAAGCACAAAATTTTGACAACTTTCATATGTATTCCATGCCTACCTCATATTTCTCAGTATCTCCCATTTCAAGATAGGGAAATTCTTCTAGATTTTCGTCATGCTCACTGCTTTCTTTATTCTGTGTTTTCTTTTCAAATATGGCTACCAGATCACTTAAGATTTGGCCTACCCAGTTTGTGCCTGGAAGAGGAAAAATACACAGTTGTTTGTAAAACCTTTGGAACAGGCTGCCCAGAGAGGTTGTGGAGTCTCCTACTCTGGAGACATTCAAAACCCGCCTGGCCGCCTTCCTGTGTAACCTCATCTAGGTGTTCCTGCTCTGTCAGGCGGATTGGACTAGATGATCTTTTGAGGTCCTTTCCAACCACAACATTCTGTGATTCTGTGATTTTGCAATTCTGTGAAAAAGAAATGGATTTTTCTGGAAAGCCAAAGGGTAGGTAGTATTACCAGCTGAGTTGCCTGGTCTCCTTTCACACGGTATAATCACAGCTGACTATCTGGACAATTGCCCCTCAGGACCCCACCTTTGCTCTTTATGAGGATATATCTCCAACTCAAATGTCTCAGTGCATCGTAAATTAACTTGTGTGTTGTAAATTAACCTGTATATTGTTAATTAAATAATAAAGGAGAACCACTATGATTCAAACTGGAAAATATGTGTTAATATAATACATTTTTATCATGACAAAAATAAGGGAAATTGGGGTGGTAAACCCATATCTCAAAACTTAGTATATTATATATGTTTTCTGATGTGCTGCACAGGATTATCTTGGAGGGAAAGATGAATCACAGAATTTCAGCACAGGAGCAGAACTAGATCTGAAAATAGTGCTGTATGTGCTCATGGTTTTTTTTTACCATAAGCAAAAATTCTCTAAAGTAACATTTCCTCTGTACATTTATTGTATTTCTATTCATAACGTTAAAAAGTCTGTAGAGAACTCCCATCTTTAGTTTACCATTTTCTGACTTCTGGACACTGGGTTCCTACAGTTTTGTCACTACAATCTTAATAACTGGGTTCTGGTGCATAGCATTTCTTCAAAAAGAAAATGTGAAAAAAGACAAAAACTTTACAGTCCTGTGAACTGTGACTGTCTACTGCAAGACACTGTGAATCCAAGTGCTGGAGAAGAGAAACATTAAAACTGATACGAGACACATCTAATCCAAACTGTAGCTCTGATATGGACCGGTATAAGCTGCTTTCAGGCAGAAGGAGCAAAGATGCAGGGTAAAATCACAACCCTAGCAAAGATCTCCTCAGTTTCCCAATAGTCAAAGATCAGCAATATTGGTTCAAGTGCTACAAAAATAATTTTCAACAGTTATGGATTTCAGATAGTCCTGACATCTATGTGAAATAAACTGAAGAATATGCAGCATGGCATGCAAAGATACCAAAAGCTTTGTTCTGTGTAAAAAATATAAAGCCTTTAACTTTACAAATATAAATGTGACATCAGATCCCACAATATCAGGAGATCTAGTTGTATCTGGTGTGAGAATTGTATTTTAATTCTCTCTAATTTGGGTATTTAGCTTCATAACTATAAAAAGTACAGCTTAAAAAACCTTTACATGCTATAGAAATTAAAATCAGACCTCTTTTTCTCAGTCATTTGAAAAATGCCCTATATGACATCTTCATAATTAACTTTGTTGTACTTTTTAAAAACAAAATCAGTTCTACAAAATTTTGTGAAAATTCTGAATACTGTTGTTTAGTATAATATATAATATTATATGTAATTTTTATATATATATATGATACATCTTTAGTGCAAACCTACTCATTTGTCATTACATATTTTTATTTATGAAGAAAGTAAAATATATTCACCAGATTTTGGGTATCCTGCCAAAATGATATCATCACTTCTGGCTTCAAGAGACTCCATGCTTCTGAACGCTTCAGGACTGCAAAAACTAACAGGGTAGAGAATCCCTTTGTAAGAAAAAAGAAGTTTGTCCCGATCCAGTGTGTCAGCAGTAGCCATCGCCTTGCTTAGGATATCAACAAATTTTTTTCTGGACTTCTCCATTCTTCTCTCTCACGAACACACAGGCTCCGTCAGTGTGAAATGGTATGCAGAATGAGAGCAACAGATTACCTTTTAATAGGGGGTTAGTGGGGGCTTTGACAATGTGAGCAATATTTTACTACTATTTCTGAAAATATAAAGAAATACGCAACACCAGTCAAAGACCTTTAGTCATTTGAACCTTTCGAAATCAACAGAAGTTAAACATAAGCAAACAAGAACAACAATAAAATGCAATTGCATTCTAGGTTAAAGAGCTTAACTAACTTCAAAATATCATGCCAGTGAAATCTGTAATTACACAGAGTTTATAAACAAAACATGTCACAATAGAACAACTTGAATTTCAGGCTGGGGTTTAAATGTCACAATCACATTCCTCATTGCAGATCTGCTCTTTCTAGTACTCGCTCTGCAGGGATTTTTTGTTATATCACTTATCAGTCTCACTGACATGGGATCAAACATGTTGGGATTGGTAAAGAAAATGTTCACTGCATTAGAAAGTGAGCTGTGGGCCATCCTGTGAGGGTAGCTCACTAATCCCTCCAGCTGGTGCCCAAGAGGGCATGTGGACTAACACAGTCTTTGGTCATTGCTGGTACTACAGTACAGAGTTCTAGCTTTCTGGTGGTTATGTGGAAATTACTCATTTATATGTGTTCCTAATGAGCTCAATTGTTGTTTAACAACTGATCAGTCATTACTGAGCTGGTAACAACAGAGCCTCAGCTACAATGATAAGCATTTGTAATGCACTTCAGGTGATGAACTTTGGAGTACATTGAACTCAGCAGAAAAACTGCAGTTAGGTCCAGGCTTCACATTCACATTCTCGCAAGATAATGGGTCACAAGAAAAAAGAATATAGTTCTCCCAAAAAAATCATATGAAGCATTTGAATATCATTCTTTCTTATCTCCATCTTTGGAATGCTGCCTGTCGGACAGTTGGAGCAGGAGAACCAGTGACTGCAAGCCTGTATGCTTTTGCCATTTGCTTACCTTGAGGGATTCATGCTGGGATCCCTGAGGCATGCTTCAGTGCTCGCAAGATGACCTATCCCTACATTTTCACATCAATTTTGTTCAGTTCATGGAAATCCTTTGCTGTTCCCTTAACCTCCTCTTTTCTCTAAAACTATGTCAATATAGAAAGGCTTCCTATTTGCAAGCATCATCTGAAACAAGGTGGCATCATATGACTCCTCCTCAATCCATTTGTTGAATGAGATCTGTGTTAAAGCCCATACAACTGGCACCACCTGCATCAATTTACTGACGTTACCTAAAAGTTGCTGTACCATGGAACAGCAACTTTGCTGATTCTTAAAGTGTAACCAGCCACCTTAGCAAATCAAAAAAAGCAGCATGCCTTAATCTTTTACCTTCCCTTGATGTTAAACTTTCATGGACTGAAGATAAGAAAATATGTTTAGTAGGTGGTGTTTAAGTAGTGTTGGAATAGGTTTTCCATAATAGAAAGACAGCTCATTTCACTCTTACAATTCACTCATCACAGAATAGTCCAAAGAAACGTTGGCAGAGAAAACCCAGAGGATTTCCAGGGTATTTTTGCCAGAGAGGGCAATCAGGCCAATTAATCCTTGGAGGCATGTTTTATCCTTAGGAACCAAAAAAACCCAGTATTAGTGAGGAAAAAACAATTAGAAGACATAAGTCAGGAGGAGGGATTTTGAGGGGAATTAAATTTATTGGGGGAAAAAAAGTATCAAGACTTAGTAACGTGAGCCTTTAATACAGCCATCTGCCATGACACCTGAGCCAAGGAGATGGGAGGCATGTACCTTGCATTGTACATGTTACACAAGAAGATCCTCTGATCCTGCCAAATAATGAACCCAGAGACTTAGGGAAAACATCAGTTGATCTAAAGTTTCTAAGAAGCAGATTTAAAAACATGGAGATTAAAAACAGATTAAAGGTAATCTCCAAATTAATTGTATTTTTTGTTCAAACCACTACAGTGCCTCTGAAGGTTTTTGATTTCCCATACTTATTGAACCAGGTCTTTCCTGATTGTGGAGCTTTGCAGAAAGAGGCTGGTGACCTTTTCTGTGATAGCTACAGGACATTGCCAGCTGGCAGTTGTACTCCCTGTTAAATGACACAGCAAAAATTACCCTTAAAAATTGTGCTCTCAGGTGGTAAATAAGAAAAGGTGAGTTTCTATAACTATCCATATGATCTGGATTAATCTCAGTAAAACTGAGAAATTAGTCCTCCAAAATGACCTAATATGATTTAAGATGGATCCATTAAGACTGATCCATTCATAAAGGTACTGTAAAACCCCCTGATCATTTATCTGAAAAAAAAAAAAAAAAAAAAAACCTTGATTGGGAGACACATTCCCTGAAATCCTATGAATGAGTCCATGAAAAGTAGGGTTTAAAGTAGAATTGGCTCTATGATGGAAATGCGATATGTGGCATTTTTCCCCTTGAATAATTTAGCATGTGCCTGATCAGAGAGGAGTCAAAGCCTCCAAACAGAGACCAGGAGGGTAAGATGTCTTAGGTTATGTGACAAAAGCTTGCCTGCACCCCCACAAAAGAGCACAGAGAAACAATAGAGGGGGAGCCCAAATAATACCCTGCCCAGATACTCCCAGGCCCATTGCAATAGCCATCAGCTCATCAAAGGCCTGTCTACAGAAGCACAGAGGACCACGGGCAGACAAAGGCAGGCAGGAACCCAAGTTAAGGACTCAGCAAAGGGACACCCTGTCTGGGCCCCTTCTAGGGCTGTCCCAGGTGAGCTTCAGCCCCAGTGTCCAGGTGTGAAGATGACACATCAAGGTGATCAGTGCTGGAGCATCTTTTGAAGACTGGCAGAAGTTGCTGCCTGGGGGTACAGGCACATTAAGGAATGCAGTGGAGGAGACTTTCATTGTTGCACAGGAGTTACTATGTCAGGAGTTCACGACAAGTGTGAGACAACTGCCACAGAATAAATTATTTACCAATCCGCATGACACTATTTCTATTTACTTAAAAATACGGGAAATACCAAAAACGAGATGAAAACTAATCCTCAGTACATGATTCAGCCTAATTTTCTTGACTGCTCTCAAAACTGAGCTGGGGTCTAATCTGTTGTAAAATCCTCTAGGATTCTCTTTCATCTTTTGTTTTCCTCATGAATAGTAGAGTCTCCTTCATGACAGTCACCTTTCCTGACCAGGACAAAGCTGCTCACAACATCAGATTAGACCATTATCCCTAGTTTACAGAAGTATATGCAGCTCTGTCTTTCTCTTACCCAAAATTTCTCCCCTGTCTCTTCTAAACTTCTTTTGAGCCTCAGCTTTGCTGTCTCTAGAGATTTTTCACTCTCTTAATCCCCTTTCTGGAAGAAGGTAGGAAACAAGCAATTTTCCACAGTTTTCACCATCTCTATGAATGTATTGGGTAGTTGCCAAAGTACAGACGTAAAGGTTAACTGCCCTCGCCCTCCCATTAATATTCCACTGGGTAATAAAAAAGAACATGCTAGTAAATACAGGCAACTTCATGACACACAATGCTGAAGAAATCATCTTCTTATACCAGCCTGAGGATGCCAGCTATGTGCTAACAGCCTTCTCAAACGATCAACAAAAGAGTTTTATTTCCTTGCTTGTTTGTTTTATCTGATCTTTCCTAACCACACCAGTGAAATTAATTTAAAATTTTGAGGTATCTGGCTAGAACTTTGTTATCAAATAAATGTGCAGACAGACAAGTCAGGCCAGTGACCTCAAGAAGTGACCTGTTGCCTCATTGTGTATCTGTACAACCTGAGTTAACCAAAATACCCAGTCCCCTTTGATCTCAGGAAAAACACATACAAAACCACAAAAGCTTCTCTATTTCACCCTACTTCCTTCTAGTCTGAGGGCTCCCTCATCTGCACCACTCCCCTTTTTGATCCTAACACAATTCCTCAGCTTTCGCCTTTCTTTACAGATTTTCTAGGTCAAGTCCATTTTCTATATTGAGATTTACTTCATTGTGTAAAAATGCAGAGATTTTACATCCAAAACAAGATAAAAATAGACAGCAGTAGCACAGCTCACCAGACTTACTAATCTGTCCATGAAAAACATTTCCACATGTGGCTCAGAAAACAAAACTTCAGTGTCTTTTTAACTGATTATCATATTTAAGTCTTCTGCTGCCAACAGTTATGGCTGTTCCACATGATAGTAACCCCACAGCTGGTGTCACAGTTAATGACAAAATTCCTAAATACCCACAGCTTTTACTATCCTGATTTAAAGTAGTCTTAAACTGATAATATTGCCCTTGATGTACCAGGGATACCATTCAGTAACTGTTTCTGAAGCTCAGTCCTCCAGGCCTTACTTTGTCTCCTCCACTACCTCCAGACAGAGATGGAGGAGTCCTTCATGATGGTAACATAATGTAGACATCTGGGACAGGTCCATTTTCAAATCTCTCTCACCATATGGCTTGAAACCTGTTTTTCCTATTTTTAATAGCAATTTTATAACAGCTGTAACTGCAAACTTTATCAGAATTGTCAGGACTTAGAAGTCAGTGTGAGAAGACTACAAAAAGGCTCCTGCTAGTGTAGAGTGCCAAGTTATTAATTTTTTCACTCCTGATTAGTTCCAGTACTGTTCCCACACTTAGTCTCTGTCTCATGATCAGCAGCAGAAACTGGTAAGTGGGATCCTTGAATACCTACAGAAAGTAATGAGGCCACTGACCAGACGCCACCGAGACTAGCTTTGCTGGATGACCCTATTCACCAATGAATTTATGACATCCTTAAGGTTTAAGAATATAAATGGATTTTACTTGAAGGAGACCTAGAATAAGAATTATTACTAAATCATACAAAGAAGTTCAGATGGAATAGCACAGCTATTATACATTGTTATACCAGAACATATTGTGGGAAACTGTTATTCACTCATTACCTTTCTTCACAGCTGAGTTCCTACTAACCTTTGGCAGTTGCCGACTTGGGAAAGAGTAGAGCGATCTCCAGTTAAGGTGACACGTTCTAAGTAAAAGCAAGCTGTGGTAGAAAAGTGGTAGAAATGCATAAAATATCCTTTTCCCCAAACATGAGTACTATCAGGTTGGAGACTTGCAGCGTGAGGGAGAAATGGAGAACATTGCTTTGAAGAGAAGGATAAAGAGCTGCTCTGATGAAATGTCCCCATGAGAGAGACAATGGCTTCTATATTTTAAAGCACTCTTATAATAATGAGTATTCATATTTTTATGAGTATCAAATCTTTAATTAGTTGATTTGTGAATTGTAGTTACTCCACAGAAATGTTAATGCAACACCTGAAAAGAGCAGGTAGAAAACCAGTTTTCTGCTATGGAGGAACTGACTATCGCAGAAGAAAAGTTGCATAAATGCATTGCAGATTTCTTGAAAGCACACTCTCCTAGTCTGGAGGCTTAAAAGACTTTTTATTTATTGATTTAATTTTTGTAAGTCCAGTGTTTGCACTCTCCGTGTCTGAACTATGCAATTTTCTTCCCTCACCACTTGGGAACCAGCAGGAGAAGAACATTCCTAGGACCACGGGCAAGACAGAGTATCCATAATCAGGCTCAAACCCTTGTCCTACCATGGCCTGCAGAAGCCTGTAGCAGGGAAAAAAATCTGTGTCAGGGCCTTTAATCCTGGTCTGGAGGAAAATGGTGCTGCTCAGTCACTGCATGAGCATGGGTCTTGTTGAGTTCTGTCAGGCGCATGAGGCTGCAGAGTTGCTCCTTCACTCCCCAAGGAAGGTATACACATTGACTTCAATGTGCATGAGGACCTCAGAAAAGCAGGTGAACACGGAGGGCCAGCACACCGACTTCATGGCACAAATGGCTGCTACACACCTTGCCATGCTTAGGCAGGGTGTACTTGTGGAACAGTAGCTGAAGTTTAGCTGGGAAGTTTCCTCTGAGCTTCTATGAAAGTCATGGAGGCTAACACCCTGAGCAGACCTCAGCAGACTTCCACAGTCAGGGTAAAGACACATCCCTCCCACATAAACTATCTACCTACCACAGGCATGGCATAGTGAGTTGCCTTGAGCTCCCAGGAGCCCCCCAAGTAGAAGTCTCTAAGTTTGGGACCAGTGCTTCACTTTCTACTTCAGAGCAGACCTGCCTGGAGAGGAAAAGTAGCCAAGACCCAAGTCCAGGGAAGGAACATCTATTCACCACTTCTCCACATTCAAGCCAGTCAAGTAAATACCTGTGCCCAGTCTGTTTCTTACAGCAGTGGATTAACACATTAAGCAACCATTAGTGATTACAAATATTCCTAACATTATCAAAAAAGCTGTTGTTACCTGTAGGTAACTAAATGACACCATTCAGTGATGTAACAAGCAAAATTATGGCCAAGGATCCACTTCATGCTTCTCTGACCAAGACCAGACCTCACAGCAAGGTAGGTCTGGGACACGTTAGAAATACATGAAACAAAGACAAAGGCAGCTGTGAACTGTGGCTTTAGAGTACTGCGACAAAACCAACTAGGTATGACACATCTAAATTTGAGCTGTTTGTTTTATGACAACCATTTTCATTAGGCTCAGAAAATAAATCAGAAGGCTGAGGCTGGCATGTTATGTGTTAATAAGGTTCAGATTTCTGCTGATGCATACTTGCAAAAAAGCACAAGGCCTGGCAGAGTATTTACAGAGCAAACTTATCTAGGAGACATGCATCAAAATTACCCAAAGCTATGGAGACAGAGGCTGATATTCTGCCTATAAAAAATAATTATTCTTTAAATGGATTGAGTTACTGATGTGTTAAGAGATTAGTTTTTATCAGTGTTTAATGCAGATTTAATTCAATTTCCAATTAAGTCAATGAAAAAATTCCATTGATTTGAATCATAATTGGATGAGAGTTTAACTGCAGTAGAAATCTTTTTGCCAAGAAGTGACCTGAATTGTTAGTCTTCAGAAAGGTCTCTAGGTACCAAATATCCTTAAGCACTCTAGAAAGACCGAGAGAATTATTAATAAAAAGAGAAATAGAATATTCCTTTAAGAATGCATATTGTAAAGCAGGGCTGTTAGATTCCTCTGTATGTGATTAATTATAATACTGTTCAGTGAATGAACAACTTCTCAGTACGCCAAAGGTCTTACATTTAACATTAACATCTGATACACACTGCTGTCACTATAAAGGCAGCTGCAGTCTGAATATTACAACATTTATCTGCAACATCGACTTTTGTCCTGTGTATCGTGCAACTGCATTCCTGGTCAGAGTTCAGGAAATTATTGCTTTAACAGCTCTGTTTTATCTCTCAGGCTTTGCAATACACACCATATTTTAACCTGGAGTGGTTGCTGTGAAGCATTCCTTGTACATTTTCTCAATTTCCAAACCACGCTTTTCAACAAAATTATTCATCCAGTTGCTACCACCACCTACAAGGAACCCTTATTGATACTGTAAGATGTAATGCACAGGTTTTAGCATGCAATGTCTTTATTTTCTAAGGAAGCATTATTTATATCCCTCCAAATGGTAAGTGGTCTTCCTTGCTTTTGAAAGTTATTATTGGATTTGATTCCTTTCCAAACCTGAGCAGTTCTGCTAGTCTGTAGAGATCCACTGGGTGACGTCAATCTGTGGCCAGGTTTCTGCTTCATTTATCCAACAAACAGCCCTGGTCTTGGGGCAGGGATGAGTGAAGAGTCACAGACTAGCTCTTGGGTTGTTACATTGATGAAATAAAGTTAACTGGCCTCATTTTTTTGTTCACCTTAATACACCAGCTGTACGGCAATTGCACGTCAAGAACTATTCACCAGCTGCTTATGGAAGCCTACCACATGAGGAAAGACTGAGAGAACTGGGCTTGTTCAGCCTTGAGAAAATAAGGGTTAGGGGAGACCTTAGCATCATGCTCCACTATTTAAAGGGTGGCTACAAAGAAGATGGAGGTCCCTTTTTTAGACAGAGTCACATGGAAAACACGAGGGGTAATGTGTACAAGTTACTGCCAGGGAGACTCTGGTTGGACACAAGAGGGAAATTTTTCACTATGAGAACAATCAGATATTGGAATAATCTCCTCAGGGAAGTGGTAGATTCCCCAACATTGGACACTTTTAGGATACAGATGGACTGGGTGCTGGGCCATCTTGCAACAAAGGTTGGACCAGATGATCCTTGTGGTCCGTTCCAACCCAGTATTCTATAGTTTTATGGTTCTATCTTCTTCCTGCCATGAAGGCTATAACTCTAGAGTTACTTCAGTATAAGAGGGCACTGATCATCTCGAGGAAAAGGCTTACAGACACTCAGAAATAACAAAATATTTTCTTTCCAGAAAATAAATTGCTCCTCAAAAAGCTTCCATAGCTTTTCAAAGTAAAAATAAACAAAACAACACAGCAACAACAAAAATGCCTCTTCAGAAGAAAGACTTAATGGTCTTCATGGATGCACAAGCTCTGTCATGCTGTCATCTAATATCTGATTTCTAATATCCTTTTAGCCACAGAGGAGGAAAGAACTCTTTGCCACATCACCATCTCCCTTGCTCTCCCATCTCAGGTTAGCTGACTTTGATGAGTCAGATGGACACAATTTTAGAAGAGGCAAGGTGTCCAAAAAGCTGTGTGCCATGCCAGTTGTGAAACAGTTGCGAAATAGCACTTAAAGCTAGGAAATAGTTTGAATTTTTTACCATTATGCACATTAATATTGAGCTAATATTTATGGAAGGAAAATTCTGTTAATGAAGCTGTGAAAAGCACACCTAACTATACGAAGGCTGAGAACAGCGTCTCCAGAACGGCTGAAAAATTCACCTTTACAAAAGAGAATATCACCAAACATCCCATGAGTGTCCTTAGAGGTCTTCTTCGCAGATTGGAAGATACTCCTCCGTACCAACAGCAAGAATGTGTTCTTCATTCAAAGGGAACCCAAAAACATTCAACAATTTTTTTTACTCTTAAATATGTATTCTGTTAAGAAAAAAGTAATGCACTAGATATTATCCAAGGAAATACAGCATTTCCTCCCTCTAGCCTTCCACCTCTCAAGGTACTTCTTTTCACACCACACTGATGACAAGGTAGACAGTGATATACACAGCTGTTCCCAGGATTATTTCAACTAATTATTCAAGTCAGGCTCTGTATAGCTGAAATCCTCTGATAATAAGTAGAATCCATTTAGAGAAACAGTGATGAAGGCATGCATGTTCCATTCAGAAAGATACTTAAAATAAGAACCCCCAGAGCACTGGGTAAAAGCAAAGCACATAAGAAGGTAATAATTATATGACGAAATACTATTGAAGAATGAGTGCATGCTTTCCAGTCTTGAATCTATGTTAGAACTACAGACAGAGCTCCTTTCCAGCCAAATCATGTGCTGCTTCTACAAGAAAAGGCTTTAGCAATTAATGTCTCTTGACGGCTTTGGAAATTTCGCCAAGATCATTAACTGAGGTCATTGTTCTAAGAAATATCTACATTCATTTATCCACTAGATAAGTTATTTTGGAAATAACTATCATACTTCAACCATAAAATAGAGTTAGACATTCAAATACTTGTGGGTTTTGATTATCACTGCTGTTATCACTGCTTTGTTAACCATGCTGTTATTAAATGCCAGTATTACTTTCTTGCTTGAAAACAATGGACAAATACCCTTTAATAACCACGGTGAGTAGTGAAGGCTCCCTTAATGACTCCAGCATTCTCCCAAAGGTATGTCTTCACTGCTCAGTTGAGCTGGATGAACTGCGGGAAGTTCTTGGAAGGCCAGATGCAGTATCCTAGCCAGACTGAGAGCATCATCAAAGAAAATCCATTTCTCGTTACCGGACTGTGAGACTGTTGCAGTAGGCATTTGCTTATGCACGTCTATGTGCAACAGTCCTCTAGCACTCATTCCCAGTCAGCTGAGGCAATTGAAGAGAAATTTATGAGAGGGCCATTTTGAAGGCAAGATAGTGCTTGTAGCAGAGCCTGTTCTATGTTGGTGGTCAAGACAGTGCGAGTAAAACACCAGTAACCATGAGTGAATGTATCCATTAAGAAAGAATACAATATCTCTTCCAGCTGTGAAGTCTTTGAAGAAACCACCCCAGGATTCATATAATGGAAAAGGATAAAAGACTAGGAAAAAATGATAATAAAATGTCACTAAATATTTTGGATTTTGAAGCAATAGCAGTACCTGAAAGATATAAATTAAAATACATGTACTGGTATTAAGAAAGGGCTGTAAAGGAAATATAGCAATGTACATTTCAATTACCATGGCAAAGATTTCTTGGACCACGTACATTAATCTTGCAGTACTGATTTCACATTATAAGCAGAATTCAAATTATTTCACTGTCATTTATCTTGAGGGAAGTCTTTGAAATGTATTTATCGAGCACATATAAATTAATTATATAGAATCTAAGTGTGTTTTACTTGGTGTGAAGTTTTTCAGATATTTATGGTGAACAGCAGTTTTATTAAAATAGACCAGATAAAAAGTAAAATCATCAAGAAGGGTCATATTTGGGTAAAATGCTCATATTCTTTGCAGGATAACTTGCATTCAATGTCCATCCTTTTGCAACATCACAAGTAAATGGCCCCAGTAGGAGACTAGTTAAAAAAATCTAAATCAGCATGAAAATCCCCCGAAGTCAGTATGTCTCTAAATCATTAAAAAAGCACTTACTCTAGCTTTGTTTTTGAAAACGGACTCGAGTAAATTTTGAGGAGCCTTAAGGTACATATAAGTCTTCTTGGGGGTAATTTCTTCACCAGCATCAATAAACTTCAGAGAAGGGAGAAAGTAGAAAGCATAATTAACATAACATTAGTATTTTGAAACCCTATTCTGATGCAAAGTTTCAAAACCCTTAGCAAAAATTTCAGCTGGGACACAAGAAACTGTTAAGCTTTCTTCTGGGACAAAATACTCTCTTTTTTTCAGCAACCCTAATGTAAAAGCTCTTAATAACAATTGCTTAGGGAGAAAAATTGCCCTTCAGTCTATTTCAAAATGTGAGTTCATGTTTCTTTTTTAGGTGATGAGAGAAATCTAAAAATAATGGGTGGGATCTTGGTGGGCGACTTAAGAATAATGCACCCTTTTGGAGTCACAATGAAGAAGCCTGTTGAGGCTAAGAGGAGAGAGGGAACAGGAGAAGGAAGAACCTGAGATTAGATCAGGAAAGAGAAATCTCTGACATACAATAGCAGAAGTTTTTGACTGGCATCATCTGCATCTAACTTCCTCAGAGCAGCTCCCACAGCAAGGTCTCATTACACATGGGGACTGAGCTGTCCACTTGGCTCTGGGGCTTGTCCTTCTGCATCTGTAATGAAGCACATTAGCAAAACAGTGCACAGAAACCTGAACTAGTCAGACAGATGCTGCACCTCCTTATGAAAAAAAAAAAAAAAAGGTTTGGAAAGCAAAAAAATATATGTATATGCTATTAAAAAGCAAATGTTTGGCATACGAAAGCAGAAAGGCAGTAGAAAATTGAACTGGCTTGTTGCAGGTGCAACAGAAGTAGAAGTTCCTTATGGGACTATTTTCAACATTTTGTCTTGTGTTACATAGTCTTTTTATCTGTGCATTAAATACCTCCTTCATAACGTGTACAGGATAAAATTGGACTGAATTTTGGACAGTGTCTCACACAGTCCCTCTGAATCTTTTTTGCCTTACAGGGCTACATGGATTTATTTTAGTTAGAGAATCCCTGCAGTTGTCCATAGTCTTTACTCTGTAAGGATGTATTTGATATGTCACATGCTCAGTTGAGAAATTGCATATAAGGTTCAGTGTCCACCTTTTATTTCTCAGGATATCGAATTTCAAAGTAGAGAAATTCTTCTGGCACATCTTTCTGATATTTCATTTTAGTTGGGGTTTTTTTGCAGCTGCTATTATTAAGTCACTTCATATTTGAGCAAATCAGTTTGCACCTGGAAGCATGAAGAGTAGAATTTTTTTGAAGACTCTAAAAAAGTCTTGTATGTAATGTATGAAATGGTGCATGAGGGAAACAAAAAAAAAATATTTTCAAGTGTAGAAATTCACACTTACAGAGATGATGCCTTGTTTGTGACATTTAAAATATTGTTGAAGCCTATAAAGAAGTAGTTGAGGCCTCTTCTGCTCCAGCAGGATAAAAGGAGGAACTACTTTACTGGACTTGTACCAAAGAATAAAATAGGAGTACATGGAGGGTAGGGAAGTGATTTGAGACAGCCAGCATGGTTTCACCAAGGAAAAGTCCTGCCTGACCAACCTAGTGACCTTCTATGATGCAGTGACCACATCAGTGGTCCTTCTCTGCAGCCCTGTAGAGAAGGACCTGTGGGTACTAATGGATGAAAAGCTGGACATGACCCAGCAATATGCACTTGCAGCCCAGAAAGCCAACCATATTCTGGGCTGCATCAAAAGCAGTGTGGCCAGGAGGTCAAGGGAGGTGATTCTACCCCAATTTGGTGAGACCCACCTGGAGTACTGCATTCAGCTCTAGAGTCCTCAGCACAAGAAAGACATGGACCTGTTGGAGAGGATCCAAAGAAGGTCCACAAAAATGATCAGAGGGCTGGAAGACCTCTGCTGTGAGGACAGGCTGAGAGAGCTGGCATCATTCAGCCTGGAAAAGAGAAGACTTTAGGGACACATTATCGTGGCCTTTCAGTACTCACAGGGGGCCCATAAGAAAGATGGGGACAAACTTTTTAGCAGGGCCTGTTGTGATACAACAAGGAGAAGTGGTTTAAAACTAAAAGAGGGTAGATTTAGACTAGATATAAGGAAGAAATTTTTTACAATGAGGGTGGTGAAACACTGGAACAGGTTGCTCAGAGAGGTGGTAGATGCCCCATCCCTGGAAGGAGTCAAGGTCTGACTGGACGGGGCTCTGAGCAACCTGACTTATTTGAAGATGTCCCTGCTCATTGCAGGGGGGTTGGACCTTTAGAGGTCCCTTCCAACCCAAACTACTCTATAATTCTACGATCTTTAAAGGTCCCTTCCAACACAAACCATTCTATGAACTAGTCAACATTTTATCGCCACTTAGGCAGTAAAATGTTCATGCCTGGCATGGAAAGGTGCTGGGAGGTCTGATATACAAGGATGGGATGAGCACAAGAGCAGCACTTTGATCCTAAAGATAAACTAAAATGTTTACTTTCTGTAAACAATGGTCCACACATAACTGTTTTAAATGGTGAGCTAATGATTTATACTGGAATTTGATGATTCCAAGTGTTACAGAAATGAAAAACTGCTATGCTAGAAGCAAGATCTTGATTCATACTAAAAGTATCTAACCAGTTCAAGCCAAACCCTGCTGCAGGGTGCTGTGCTACTGAAAGCTAAGCAGCTTTCAAAGGGCAGCACCATCCTCATGAAAGAGAAATTCTCAGAGGGCTGTTAAATACAACTACCCCCAGATTCAAGATGTCCCTAGATTACAGATTTCTGTAGACTAGGAAACTATTTTGAGGAAATATCATTATGTGCTGGATACTCCCATACTCTTGTCATCTTCTGTTGGCCATACCTGTATATAGGATGCATAGCTAAAAGCAACTTGGGCCCGTTCTAGGATGGGACATTAGGGTCTCATATTCTTTAAGAACTTCATTTTAACTTGGCCTCATGTTGCAAGAGTCTAGCCAGAATCAATATTTATCCTGTAATGGATAAATAAAATATCTGATCTAAAATATGGCTTAAGCTTCAATACCTGTTTGTTTAAAGTACACAGTTAAGCTTGTTCTCAGGTTACAGTTGGTAAAAGGATCAGTTTTCAGTCTTTTATTTCACTATTCTGTTTGCTTAGCTGACAATTATATTTAAAAATAGAGGGGTTTAGCCTGCTCTAGATGAATGTGCTTGTAGGATCTGTGAGTACAGTTTCATATTACTTTATGAAGAATGAATCATGTCAATTTTGCCAATCATCCCAAAGCCTTTCACTCTAAGAATTTGGCTTGTTGCCAAAGACTATATTTTTGTGAGAATTTGAGTGGAAAATAATCTTACTACTTTTAAGTATGAGAAAAATGGTTGGGAAAATGTTTCTTCCCTCCTTTTTATGGCCATTATGATTAGGGCTTAATTACTGAAGTCATGACTCAAGCTTTGCCTTAGTTAGAGCTTTAATAGGCATGGTATGATTCACATGAGTTTTATCCAGTTGTATTTTCTTCTACATACTCAAAATAGTAAGGTAACAGAAAATTTTTCAAACCTTACCCTAGTTAGACCTTTAATTGGCATAGTATAAATTACATGAGTTTCATCCTGCTGTATTTTCTTCTGCACGCTCAAAAGAGTGAAATAACATAAAAATTTTCATTACTTATTATAGAAATCATTACTTATTATATAAATGATACAAACTTACCAGAATGGAAACCACAACTGCCACCAACTCAATGTTGCCTTACTTGCCTAGGTAGCTGAGCTGGTCTTTCCTCTACACGAGTCCTGGTAAAGCAGGTTCAGATGCAATGTTTTGAGACTCCTGAAGAGCAGGATCTTCAAAAGCAAGAAAAAATATTTTTCAAAAATGAGCTAACCAAAAAGGAACACTGTAAGACAGAATTTCACAGTGACATGTTCATACACCCCATGGTCTCACCTGGGAATTACGGTACAAGCTGTCAAATAGAAAATACCTTTCACAGTTCTAAGATCGATTGGTACAACTGCATAAAGCCCTGATTCCTTTATGTCTCAGAGTTCTCACTGTATTTAACCCTGGAATACAAAGCTAGAAGTTGTTTGGGTTTTTTTAAAAACTTCACATATGGACACAAGCCAAATATCTGAGGGCTATTATTCTGATGTTCAGATGTGCATTGTGCTGTTTAGCACACAGATTTTCTTTATAATCAGCACACACCAAACTTTTCTTCTCCAAATAGTAATGAGAAAAACCCTAAAACAACTGTTATCAGTTATCTTATTTATCACTTATTTTGGAAGACAGTTATCATGCCAAGAGGCATAGGATGAGACTCAAAGAACAGCCCCACTCCTTTGGCTGACAACTGAAGTTATTAGATGTAGAATGTCAGAATTAAGATTTTGAAAAGCCCAAAGAAAAAGGGTGAAAAAGTCCTGTAAAAAAATCGGGGAAATGTGAATCTCCCATTTGATGGACTATATAATCTTTCCCACTAATGCAAATGCTGTGTAATGAGTGTTATTTTACATTACTTTTAGTAATGGATTTGTCTGTTCCTTTTTTAACCCCTTTAGGTGCACAAATTTGTAATCACAGCACTATACTAACAAAGTTTGTTTGCTTTTTTCTGGAGAGAAAGGAAAATAGAATGGTATATGTGATTGGCCACCTGGCTTTCTCTGTGTTTTTTTTTTTTTTAATGACTCATTGTTCTTCCAGTTTTAAGTCACACTGGATAATCCATATTTTTACTTTTGTTCTTACTTGACATCTTGATTTTTTTTTTCTTAATGAGAAATAAGATCATTAATGTTTGTGCTGTTACCTAATATTGAATAGTTAATGCTTAGTATTCATTTTAAAGTTGCATAAAGTAAGCGGTAATATTTGAAAATTTCCCTTTGTTACAT
The DNA here is from genome assembly GCF_037038585.1 of Patagioenas fasciata. Classification (NCBI taxonomy): domain Eukaryota; kingdom Metazoa; phylum Chordata; class Aves; order Columbiformes; family Columbidae; genus Patagioenas; species Patagioenas fasciata. The sequence goes on from NC_092522.1 coordinate 51,177,664, forward strand.
CAAATTTCAAGAAGACTCCATTCCTACCAGTACTTCAAAGGGTGAAAAATGCTCTTCATTACAGACAGAAAACCAGTTTGAAATGAAAGTGTCGCCTTCTACACTTGTGTACAATTGTCCCAACAACTGCTTTTAACTGGGAGAATTATGGCCTCCCATTCATAATCGCTGCTGGAAAAGCCCCATTATGTGCAAAGTGGTAATTGATATTACAGAATTTTATTCAAAAAGTGAGAAATAAAAGTTCTAGTTCACCACGTTTTGTCACTTATGTTAAACAACTGCACCTAAACAGACAAGATATCTCTCAGGTTAATTTATAAAAGTGTCCTTGCCACTGGATTCCAAAATTACACAGGAGTCTTTATTTGCTCTTACCTAAAATTATTTGTATATGTGGCTAGACTCTGCTTTTCCACAGGAAAACCAGCAGCAGCTGTCACTGAGGAGAGAAATGCTGGGAAATTCTTCAAGCACACATCTTCAGAGCAGATCGCTGGTTGCAATGAAGCACAGGGTAGACAGCCCTGCACCCATGGAGATTAAGCCTCTAAGTCCACAATGTTAAATTCAGTAGCATACAACTCCATATGCAGAATAACTCTGACACTCCAGGAAAACTATCTCCCTGATTGCATTTAGTGTAGCGCTGCCCTCAATTTCCTCCCAAACCTTCCACCACTGGAGTTATGCTTTATTCCCCTTTGTTCCTAACAAGTCTATTTATTTGTGTGAAGACTCCTTATTTCCTATCTATCTTCTGAAGAAAGTATTTCCACAATTAATTGAGTTCCACCAGTATTCAAAATACAGATTTGTTTTGAAGTCCAAAAGGAGCAACTCAGTATCTGATCTGACCACCTGTACAGAATGCGGAATTTTACCCAGTTTCCCATGTTAAAACCAATTATTTGCTTTGAACTGAATTGCCAGCAGCAGTCGCCTACTTCTAATTTCATTTCACCAAGGTGCAGTTTTCAAGACCTACTTCTGGCTTTACTGCACTGGACTTCAGGTACTCTCCCCCCTTATTTGGCAGTTCTGTACATGTGCTTGAGAGACAGCACTAGCTGATTCTCTGAAGATGGATGAACTTGTAACTAAGCTACATGGAATTCTGTCTGCTTTCCAGTTTTTAAGTATAGCATACAGCAAACTGTTGGTTTCTAAGAGCCAAATTATTCACATTGTCTTCTAATTGTTTCAGAAAAACTAAGTGCAAGCTCCATTACTGTATTCAGCTCTGGAGCCCTCAACATAAGAACACGGACCTGTTGGAGCAAGTCCAGAGAAGAGCCATGAAGATGATCAGAGGGCTGGAGCACATCTCGTATGAAGAAAGGCTGAAACAGTTGGGGTTGTTCCACCTGGAGAAGAGAAGGCTCCAGGAAGACCTTATAGAAGCCTTCCAGTACCTAAAGGGGACATACAAGAAAGCTGGAGAGTGACTTTTTACAAGGGCAGGTAGTGATAGGACAAGAGGTAATGGCTTTCAACTGAAAGAGGGTAGGTTTAGATTAGATAAAAGGAAAAAATTCCTCACCATGAGGGTGGTGAGGCACTGGAACAGGTTGCCCAGAGAAGCTGTGGATGCCCCATGCCTGGCAGTGTTCAAGGCCAGGCTGGATGGAGCTTTGAGCAACCTGGTCTAATGGAAGATGTCCCTGCCCATGGCAGGGGGCTTGGTACTAGATGATCTTTAATGTCCCTTCCAAATCAAACCATTCTATGATTTAAACAAAACCATGCAATTCCAATAAAAAAAGAAAAATGCAACTGAGAGTAAAATCCTCTGTTAAAAGAAATATCATGAAGAGGCTTCTATATTCCTTACTTGAGTCTACATTTGACAGAAAAACTTATTCACCTCTGACCACTAATTAATAATAAAATCCCAGTGAGGATCTCTGACACAAATCATGGGGACAGTGCTGACATCTCAGTATCTTACACTCAAAGACCACAGCAATGTTACCTGACCAGCCCATCACTGTTACAGTGCTTCCTGCCCAGGAATCTGGTTTAAAGGAAAGATGAACAGGTTCAGCTGTCAGAGAACACTCTTCCTGACATGGCCCTGACACATGGTGGTTGCAGAGGAAAATAAGAATTTAGGTCTTCATGGCCATGCCCCTCACACCTTTTCCAACCCCAAAGCTCTCCATCTTCAGTGGAAGCGCTGAATGAACTTGGACTATACAAAGTGGAAAGAGAAAAAAGTCACTGAGTATCACATGCACCATGAAGGTATGGAGGCCCATCTAAGACTGCTTTGGGCACACTAACTTTTCATTGCTTATTTTTTTCTTTGCATTATATTAATTATGAATTAAAGAAAATACATTCTCCAAATGCACACATATACAAGTTAATTCTGCATGCTTCTTATTAGCTTTCATTTTGCAGAAGATAAAGATTTCTTTTTTATGTAATTTAATTTCATTTTTCATTCCACTGCTTTCTATTCCATTTAAAATACTTTCCAAACATTCTAAAATACTTTCACTTGAAGCTGAGAAAAATAACATATTCACCACACTTAGGATATGCTGCTAATAACACATCATTCCTGACTTCAAAGGATTTAAGAGCTTTAAAAATTTCTGGTTGCTTATCACAGCAGGGTACAAAACTCCCTGGTAGGAGAACATCAGCTTCTCTGGGTACAGATTATCAGGGGCTGTTATAACCTTGTCCAGCAAGTCAATGAACTTCTTGTTGGCCATTTTTTTTCCCCATGGCTCTGTAGGTCTATGCAAACAATGACATGAAAGGGTAGTTAGGGTATTTGTTTCTCAGCAATTATGTAAAAGACTTGTCTTGCATGTTTATAAATGCTAGTAAACTGTGGATAGTTCTGAGGACTTGTAACAAATTCAGATGATTTTTGACCCCTGTATCAGGAGCGCTGGCAATGACACAGCTCCAATCCTTGTACTGTTTGCATGTGGCTGTCCAAACAGCTGCCAGCAAATGCTGAGCAAAACATCTATCTCACTGAACAGAGCAGGCTGCAGTGACCCCCTGACCAGCTATTTAAGTAGGACAGTCAAAGGGTGGCTTTGTCACCTCAGATATGATCCTGTACTAATTAGGTTGATCACAGTCTGTTGTCTCTGCACAGCATTACACTATCACGCCGATGGATCATCTTGGGTTAGTGCTAGTTACAGAGCCTTTCCACAGACCTCCATTACTCAGTGTAAATGAGGTTGGAATAAAAGAATGGCATATTGTGGATATCATCAGAAGGGGCCTAAAAGCTCTGGCAACATCTGAATAGCAGGGCTGTCCAACAGCCACAAATTCTAGAAGCTTGTGTTTGCCTCCAGGTGGGCTATAAAGGAACTACCTGCGTTCTACCAGAAGTTTCTTGAAGCCAACACATTAACAGAAAATGTTTCCATTGGAAAAAGTTATTCATTTTCAAATAAAATTTGTTCCCTCAAACAATCTCTGATTGTTTCCAGCAGCTACCCAGCTTCTCTGTCAATGTATCAGGCAGGCACCTGCTTCTTCAAACCCCTCTTCTTCCCATGCCTCTGCAGTCCAGTGTGTTTAAGATCCTTGAAGCTTGTTTTCTCACTCCCAGCTAATACCTGATGCACAGGCACTCTAATACTCTTCAAAATGTCTGGCTTCTCCTTGGTCCTCTCCTACTGTTCACCTACTGTTCACTGTGCAAGCAACACCCCCAGCATGCCTAGTCAACCTTTCATTACTACTATTTACTGCCAAGATCTCACTTTCTTCTGTAGGAAATCTCTTTCCAGTTCTTTTCAGTTATACCCATATCTTCTCCTCACCTTGGCTCAAATTTGAGCACTCCACAGTCTCTGCCTGTGCCTTTTCTGGAAGCATTTCTATCTGCTCCTGAGGCACTGCCTACTCCTGGTTTGCTAAAGTAGGCAACTTCCCAAACTTTTTCTCTTCTCTTCATCCCACCAAACTGGCCTTACATATGCATATAGCTTTGTGCCTGATTTCCACCACTCACCATCACTGTATTTACCCTTTTCTCCCTCTCCTCCTGCACCCCAGAAAAGCCCTTGATGTGGTACAACTGCTACTCCCCTGCACTTCACAGAGAGCATCCTACCTTAGAGCAGTAGCCTAAGGAGCAGTTGCCGACCCCTCAAAGCTAGAGTAGTGTGTGCTAAGTGCTGCAGAGTATGAAGAAGAAACTCCTAAGATCAATTTGGGAACAATGTTTCGATCTACAGCAGAAAATTTCTATTACTCTTCATTTGGGTTCTTTTCGTCCCAGAGACACATAGTGGTGGGAGACCACTTGGGGAGTCTGGTGATTCCATCAGACTGACATACACGCAAGGCTGTGAAGATGGCAGCAGCTGTGTGTAGAGCTATAGAGATGCCAGGGTCAATAATAACTGGCAAATTCACCAGCTTGATGTACTTGAGCCATGAGTAGATAGTGTGTGACTTCTGCTTACCCACAACACCATGATCATAGAGCTGTGGACTGGAGCAAGGCTGGAGAGCTGAATCCTGTGTTCCATGAAAGCAGGAAAATACCACACTGCTCTGAAAGATGTCAGAGGAGATTTTGTCAGTAGATGCTAGGTCACCATCACTTTTCATAAGGATTCACTTGCTCAGTCAAAACATTCACTCCTAATTTTTGGTAGGAAAAGTTTCTCACCTCCAGAATGAAACTTTTTATGGGAAGAAATGAAAAGAGACAACTCAGCTCAAACAGGCCAGGGCAACAAGGTACAGTGCCTGGAACACGGGTACAGGGGAGATCAGAAACAAAGGAGGTAAATATGCCTATCCTATAGCCTGGGTTGGGGGGAGAACTCCATGATAATTTATTGATTATTTTGGAAAGCTCTGAACCTTGATTTTAATCTCAAGGAAGAGTGGGAAAAGTTCAAACTTCAAGGACACAATCACTAAAAATAAACACACTGGAAAAAGCTACAAAGGTGTAGGTGGGGGTGTAATGCTTGTAAAACACTGCAATCAAAATGTTTTCGCAGATAGCATTTGCAAACAGTTCACTTTAAAGCTGCTATGTGTGGCACCCATACAGATTGCATTTCTTTTGTTTCCTTTCACACATGGTCCTTGCTGGATTTTGAGCAATAAAACTGATCCACACATATTTTTCCTCTTCTCATGCTCACCCTAAAACCTATTGGAGTCTGATCCTCAATCTGAACGTCAACCCAGAAGCGTTCCAACCTCTTTGCGCCATCTACTGCTTTCCACAGATCTCAGCATTCCACTCATACATCCTTTGGATTGCAGAACACTCATTAGATGTTTTCATAGAAATATCAATTATGATTGTATGGTCTTGTTCCTGGGAGGTCAAAGGCAGCTCAGACCCTATTTCACTTTTTTTTACCTTTTTCTTTTAATATTGTCACAGTCATATTGACCTCCAACAGGTCACAACCTATTCAGGATTTCACTGAATTATTTCTAAACCTTTAATAAATCACGACCCTTTGGTTTTAAAATATTCCAATGCTTAATTACCCCAGCTTCAAAAAGTATGTCTTGTTTCTAATAACTTTTATCCTCAAATAGTGTACTGATTTTCCCCTGAGATAAAAAGGGGTCTTTAAGAAGCCAACACAATGAAAAGATAACATTATTTGTCTTTCCACAAAGAAAGCCTACAGAGTAGTCAGTGCATTCCCAGACTACTTCCTGGATGTGAAACAATATATAATAAAACACCTTCCTCAGAGCTGAAGAAAGGACCAGTGTCTTAAAACGTCACCTCCAGCTGTTGGATACCAAATGCTTTGTGAGAGAAAGGCATCTTGCCTGAAGGCTAGAGATGTTCAGCTGAAAGCCTCTTCTTAGCACAATCAATACACAGTGAAAGGAAGTTTGAGGCTACCAAAAACATTTCAGCTTAATAATTGTCTAAGACATTGGATATTGGGTTAAGGTGACATGGCCATAACAGTAACTAATTTACCTTTAAAACTACACTCAACTTATACTTTGATTAAGACAAGCAAACACTTTTCCAGTCTGAATTAATATACTTGTTACTAAAAAATAAAATAATAATAATAATTTTTTTTAAAGGTATATGTTCAGCTTGTTATTTCTGGTGGGAGAAAAAACAATTCAAACAAACAAACAAACAACAACAACAAGAACAACAAAAATGCTGCAGGAAAGCTGTTACTGGAGTTTCATGTAACCAAAAAATCAGCCATTAGAACAGCCATAGGGGAGAAAGCAAAAGTGAAAAGTGCAGTTAGCTGAAATGCATTTCTGACAGGAACTAATACTAGATGCTAAGGGAAACAGTATATGTAATGGTACAGTCAGAGAATAATCCTTTCCCCTGTTCATACACCAGCTCTTTAACAGTCGGCAGCTGTTAGCTCCTGAGGTGATGGATGCACTCCAGCTACATTTAACAGCCACCAGTGGGCCAGTTCTTCATGATTTTTCCTAATCTTTTGTCTAGCTGTTGGAACTTTAGTCTTCACAGCATCCTGTAGCCATGAGTTCCTCAGTTGAATTTAGTGTTTTGCAAAAAGGAGTTTTTTGTACAGCTTCTCCACTATCACCAGCATGATAATATATCAGTCACTCTAGAAATACTTCCAGGCAGAAAGGTAAGTAGAAGCTCAACACCTTAATGTAAAAACCCATAAAGAAAATAATCCTTTGAAAACAATACATGTACTTCTTAGAAATCTCTTTTTAAAGGGGAAGACTCGTTCCTTTTTCCTTGATAAATCATCTTTGTCATGATTTTGCAAGTCTAAAAGATCACAGGAGGAACATGCTACCAGCACGTGATGACTAAACAGATGCAAAATGCACCAAAGCCAAGTGTACTATACACAACCTACTAATCACATTTTATACACCAATACACACAGACATATATAGATATATGTATATAGATACAACACAGCTAGATCTTTCAAGTTGGCAATTCTGAAACTATTCTAAATGGAAACTATTCTAAATGTTCATTACTCCAAATAGAACTCAGTCAAATTATGGTAAACAGGGAAACTGCTATTTCCCTAAAAATTTAGCTTGAATAATTTCAAATCTTTTCTTGCTATTGTTATGCCTTCTTTGGGATTAAATAATTTAAATGTCAGCCTCCTGCACTTGAACACAACACAGAAAGTATTGTTCTTGCAACATTAATTAATGGTGCAAAATTGCCTTTACTGGTGCCTAAGAGGGAATTCATACAGTATATAAAAATGTATTTCCAGTTTGTTAAGATTGGACAGATCTCTGATCTACAATTTGCACAGTTCGAAACAATGATGCCACAGCAAAGCACTGGGCAAAAATATTTGATGGAACATCTTTTATTAAAATATGCTGTTTCTGTCAAAGCAAAATATTTTGTAGGATCTTGTCATTTTTTATAAAAGCAGTTATATATGAAAAATTTATATCACATCAAACTCATAAAATAGCATATTTGGGATTGACTCCTTTCTGGAATATTGGCCTGACTTCCCCCTTTCACATTGTTAAAACTCACTGATATTTCATTAATCTATCATGTGAAATATTTTACATTTCTACAGGTAGCTTAACTGTGCCACTTCCTAACTTTGGACTACTAAACTTCCCAGCTTTATTCAGGTATTATATATTGAAGTATGGCTATAAACAGTGTTATAGATTAGTTTAACAGAGTCTATTTGTTTTTTCACCCCTGACAGAATTTACCTTGCCCTTGTCACTTGATAAATGGTTGGTAGCTATAGCTTTTTGTCCACTTAGCTCTCCTCAGACAAGGTGCAGTCTGGTACTGTGCCATTAGATGTCACTCTGGACCATGCAAAAGAAGTTCAAAAGACGAACTAGCATCTTCCCATCAGCAAACAATAACCCCCGTTTCAAAACAAGAGATGTATCTTCCAGGCCTGCACCTTACCCTTGTGCCCTCTCCGGCCTGTAGGCCTTGGCTGCCACCTCCCCATCCCTCTGTGGATACCAGCAGTGCTGACACCACGGCACACGACGGAAAGCAGTTCAGGTGCCATACAGCAAAAACCCAGTCCTGTCCTGCTTTAATTTCACAAAGGAACAATTTCTAAGGTTCATAGTTTTCAGTCACAAGAAGATACCATGAAAAAACACAGCTGTTGAGTGCCTCTGGATGGGGGCAAAGGGCAATGCTGAGCATGGCATCTGAGTTTAGAACAGATAATCTAGCAAATGGGATGTTTCGTGGGTTAGATCTGAAGCCAACTCACTAACCGCTCTATTGCTGCATTGCTTCTTATGGGTTCTGCTTCCTTCAGTCTTTTTGGTTGGTTGGTTCGTTTGTTTGTAGTTTTCTCCTGACTGGTGAAGCATTTCATCAGTCTGTTGTGACTCCCCCAGGGGAAGAGGGGAGTAAGGGTAACTTTGATCATGGGGGAAGAGATAACAGTGGCAAGGTGAAGTGCTCCCATGCCTTTGGGGTGGATTCTGCTGATGCTGAAATCCTGGGGGAGGCAGGGGGGGAAACAACAACAACAACAACACAACAACAACAAAACCAAAAAAAACCAAAACACCATATTGACTTTTTGTGGCAGCAGGATCATAGTCTTACAGTGCTTATGGTGTTTATTATATTCCCAAACTTCTGGTGTTGGCATCACGGCATTTTACACATAAAATACAGGGAGCACACCTGCTATGTCAAAACAGGATAAATTTGAAAAGTTCACAGATTTCCTGCTGACTTGACTATATTGCACACAATAGCTGTGGGCTTTTGGGCACATCCTGGAATTTCAGCCAAAGGGAAAAGTCCTGCTTGGGATAACTTTTGCCCATTGCCACATAGTTCCACTAATTCTAAGCAGCCCAAAAACAGCTGAAGGTGAGGCATCTTTGAAGTACCTTGTAATCTAATCACACTTAAGTCCTTTTAGGCAGAGTACCTCATATGTCACAGCAAGACAGTGTTGGATTAATTTAAAAGGAAATGAGAGAAAGGATTACAAAACCCCAGAGGTTATTAAAGTTTCTGCTTTCTGATAGCAGAGACATTATAGCCTCTCAGAAATCACACTGCATATGCAGACACAGGTGGAAAGCAAAAGAAAAGTGGTTGTAGGTATAAGCCCTGACAGCCATGTAAGTAAAATTCACTTTGAGTCAGGTGAGAAGCAGAGCACTGTCAGCCTGAGAGCTCACATACCAGAAACGACAACCTTCATCAGAGAACTTAGCCCCGAAACCAGTAACACAGGGAAGCACATCTTAGCCCTCCTCCAAAGATGGGTACCCAGAGCACAAGCTCCTGGGGTCACATCACATGGCTGTGCTGCTCCCAGTGTAGCTAAGACAGACCAAGTGACAAACACCGAGGACGCAGAAGTGCTGAAAAAAATACTGAAGTCTTTCAAGTCCAGCCTGGTGTGCAAATAAAGATTTGATATCAGCATCAGGTGGGGAGTTTTCTTTGGGGTAGGACTAAAGCATTTCAAACTGAGGCGGCCCATTTTCCAGCAGGAAATCAATACCTTTCAACTTCTGATTGCCAGACTCACCTTCACCATTACAACAGGCAAGCTGCTGCTCTGCGTGCTTGAAAAAGGATGGCTGAAGTCACACCACAAATGTTCTCCAGAAACCCCCGTGTATGATTCAGCTGGTGTCCTTGAAGGCTCTGATGGTTTGTCTGAGACAGTTGTCTTTTCAGCCTGCAAGACATCAAAACATGTCTTTTTGTGCCATCTCCATTCTCTTCAGCAATGTTAGAAAGGGAAGTTAGCATCTTCTCTGTTATACCCTCTTGAGTTTCATCTTCTTTCCTCATTTTTCCATATTCACCCAGAGGACAACCAGAGCCTCATCCCAAATCTCTGTCATAGGATAGTAAAGTAATGCCTGCCACCTCCTCTGCATTTCACCTCATGTGGTGGAGAGAAGAGACAATGCCATTCATTTCAACATTCCTTCCAGAGGACTACAAAGACAAATATTTCCTGTTGCTACTTTAATTCGATGTCCTGGCAGGGGTGGATTACTGTCTCCTAGCCAGGATGGATCTGCAATGGAATATGCTGATTAGCAAACAGAAAACGTACACAAAGCAAATCTTGCCCTCTAAATTTTCTCTAGGAAGAGCTTTACAGGATTTACACAAGAATTTACTTTCAGGAAAGGAGATTTGAGCATCTAATTTAAAACATCCTGTTCTGTGAAGATGAAATAATTCTTTGGGTGCCCACACATGTGGAGATGGTTTGGTTTTTTGCAAGTGTTTCTGCATTTGTCCTTAATCTGTACTGCAGCTGGTGCATTAGTGTTATTTTACAGGTTTTAAAAACATCCAGCAGGGTAGCTGCTAGCTAAGGTTTCAGACTCCTGATAACAGATGGCAGATGTTCTTCACGGTAGCAACAAGGATAGCAGCTGCCTCTGTTTTGGAAGAGAGAATGGAGAAAAGTTGATCCGCACTGATGTTTGGAGAGGGCCAGTCTTAGGGCTTCTAGCATACACAGCAAAGTTTAAAAAAAGCACTCATGTCTCACTTAAGGTCGGAAGAATAAGGCAAAAAAGATCTGCCTTGCTGCTAACATGGGCCTGAGCGCTAATGTCTCCACCTTTGTAAGGCAAATTCTGGGTAAGGATTTATGTTGAGAAAGAGCTTTTGAATAACTATATACAGAAGAGAGAGGAAATTCATCAGTGCTGCAAGGAAGAGAAATTTGAGAAGCAGGAATAGAAATGACCTGATGGATAATTTCAGCTCAGTAAAATGGAAGAAAAATGTCTGTGCTACATGATTGTACTTTACTCAAGCTGCTGCAAAAGACATGGATGTGAGAGAGCCATGGTGTCTCTCAGACAGGGTGCACAGTGCTCTCAGGGGACACTGAAGCCATGGCATAGGGCCATGAGCTGGCACCACAATCACCAAGAGCATGACTGTGCTAGAACAGTACTGAGGCACAAAAGAACTCTGGGACACCAACACAATGACATGCACACACTCCTGCTAGGACCTGAAGGTGTATCTCTGAACGCATACTGAACTGATGGAGCAGCCCACTCCAGATCCCCAAAACAGCACAGTGCTCCCATGGACAGTGAGAAGAGAAATAGCAGCAGTCTCTCCTGAGGGTGAAGAATGAAAGGTCTGAGCGATAAAGAGCAAACACATGCAGATAGGAGCAGGACAAGCCAGCAAATCCAAACACAACCTGAATAATTTTTGGAGGTTCAGTTAATCCCTTAAGTGACTTCTCATTTCCTCTATTTCTCTCCATGTTGTTCAGGATTCCTGATGGTATTACTGATTTTTTTCCATAATCATTCTTAAATATCTAGCTGTGGAAACACTTCCAAATAGATGCTGCATCTTCAACTCCCTTCTCCAAGCGCCAGGTTAAATTAATGTAGTGGGGCAGACAATCAGGCAAAGCTTCGACTGAGATCTAAAATGCTTGCCTCTCACTGACCTAAAAGTCACGCTTACCTTGTGGTAGGACTATACTTTCCTGCTTCTCACAGCAATACATGTGGCAGTAATTGTGTACCAGTGCATTGTAGTCTACAGTGTGGTACAAGCATGATAATTACAAAAAAACCCCAAGTGAGGGATAAATGCTCCTCTGAAATTCCTTTGCCAACTCTTTGGCATTGGTATTTAAGAGAATTAATGTGCCATAACACCAAAGCACAATTTTCTCAGTCAGCGGAACAGGAGCACTAGCAATTCCTGCAGTTATGTTGCACCCACTCCCAATGGCATCATGTCTGTTGTCCAAAAAAATAATCACAGGAGACTGTTTTACAGGCACTAGGTCAAGCTGAGACCACACTTAATTCCCTGGACATTTTTCAAGCTAGACTCCGGTATGCTCAAAGCAGACCTTGCTCGATAGCTTTAATAGACAGATAATTTATATACAGGGAGTACTGAGTCATTAGCATGAAAAATTTTTAAGCAGTGCCATAATTGAAATACATTTTAGTGTTACTTGTGCCTCTCTGGGAATTAGACAACGGCATCCTTTGGAAGAAGTTATCTTCTGTCTCAGTCTTGATGCAGGCTTAAACCAGCATTCTCTTGACATAGGCCTCTATCAGTTCTATAAGCTCCTCTACTCCTCTTCATTCAAGCAAGCCCTGCAGAACACCTCTCCAGCTGAGTATAAGAACATTCAGGAGGAAGTGAGACTCAAAATGCTTATTTTATAGCCTAGCACAAATGGGAAGAGTACCTGGTATCACTGCAGCCAAAAGGACAGCAAGACAAGTAGGTGGTGCCTTGTCTGCTCACATTCTTACATCAGAAAGACACGTGGAAAGAGAATAAGGCCATGTGGGTCTCCTGTGCTGAGGGATGAAATGTTATGTACAGTTGTACGTACAGAACATTAGAGTGTATTTCACACAATATCAAATAATCTCATGCCCAATTAACTGTGTTATGTCTTTTTGCAGTCAAATTATGATTAAGGATTATCTGGGCATGGGTTGCTGATGTTCATTTACAATACTGGAAGTGATTTTAAGAACCTAGTATTTTACAAAAAGCTCTAGTCACAATTTCCTGTCCCCTGTTTTTCCCAGGTGTTCACATGGCAACACACTTTGCAATCAAGCTAATCTAACAAAAAATCCAATTAAGAACATAACCAAGGGAATCTTCATAGGCACCTGACAATAAAGAAAAATTTTTTGAAGAGGAATAAATTGTAGAGAAGATGAGACAGAAGAGTCAGCACATAGGTAATGGATACGCATGTGTTTGTGCACAGTCAATTCACACACACAAAAAACTGTAAACAGACATGTTAGACAAAGCACAAACTTCACAGCCTCAGTAGCAGAGGAATTAGAGATCATCTATGCATCTCCCATTCATCTTCCCCATCCTGGAATGCGCAATATGTGCTTTAGCCCATCCCATTGCTGAACACACAGCCAGCGTCTCAGCATGCTTGTAACTTTTCTATTTGTTTTTCCACAGCTCACTAATGACATATAACTGCCCCTGATCACCACCCTGCTGCAAAGACAATGATGAGTTCAGCAGACCCTACATGCAAATGGTAAAGTATGCAAAAAACTCTCGGTACCAACACGGCACAACTGGAGTTTTGCAAACCTGCTGGTGTTGCACAACATGCTGAAAATATAGTTTCACAGAATAAACACCATTTTCCTGCCAGCACAGCTCTTCTTCTGCAATATGCCTAAGAGCAAAGAACCATTGTCTGTAAAGCAATTTGTTCAGTAGCTAATTTAGTTAACCTTTGTAGGAAATGAAGAAGTGAAAAAAAAGAAATATATATCAATATTTTAGTTTGCCACTGGTCTTTTCAGATGTGAAAAAATGAAGCGAAGGCTTTGCTGGTGAGAAAAATTTGCCAGAATATTGCTCCATTGATGCATTTAGCAATACTTCAGTGGTATGATATACACTGGTAAATTTTGCCAATTTATAATGCTAAAACAATCTCTGCTATGGTTGTATCACTGACCTAGCTATGAGGCCCAGACAGGCCCCAGCTTTGGGAAATGGAGACACAATTGAACCTCTGTGATTAATTCTTTCAGGGTAGACTCAGCAGGAGAGCATGCTTCCCAAGGCATGTTTTGCGTATGTCTGCTCCTTCTTATAAACAGAAGCAAAACAGCAGTTGAAACACATGATTCAGTATATGGGTTTTCATACACTTCCCTCCTAGTGGAAGGAAAGGATTTAACATTATCAAAATGAAACAAGGAATTTGACAAGACTTCTTCTCCCACCTCCGATTTTCTGACATTGATGTGCTTCTGTGGGGATAAACACATCTACACTTTCTAAAAGAAGTAATTTAAGTGAAAATGTTTCCCAGTCACTGCAGTGCTCAGTGTGTTTCTTACACACCATCATATAAATTTTAGTTCACAAAACTCAGAAAAATATGCCCACTAAGCATTCAAGTCAGCAGAGCAAACTGAATCTGCCCCATTTTATCTTTCCTAGAAAAGTGAATGTATTTTAAAGCACACTCAATAAAATCAAAGTACTTCAAAAGTCAGGAGGTTGTTGGCTTGTTTTTTCTCCTTTTGATGAAAGAATTCAAAAGGAGCAAGCCTATGAGCATCCAGCAAGCTAAGTGTGCATTATCTGAATGCGTTCAATGCCTGTTAGTCAATAAAAGTACATTACCATGCCATCCTCCGCATTGCAGCCTAACCCCCACTACCTGCACAGATCTCCAATGCAAATAAATACAAACACCAGCTAAATCAGCATGCTGTGAAAGAGGAATTCCTCTTTCTTTCCATGTTCCTCCTGAATATCCTTAAGCTAACAATTTTAACAAAAGATGTTTTGTTCTTAATGTCCTGACCCAGAATCTGCAGAAGTATTTGGCAAGATTAAAATTAGTGGGTCCTTATGCTTCAGTTTAGCAAGATATTAAAGCATGTCCCTAAATTTAAGCATAGAAGTAAAGCTTTTGACAGCAGTAAGACCACTCACCTACTTAGAGTTAGGTGTTTACATATCTTGATGAATAGGTGCCTTGGGGCTTTCTAACCATATGCCCTGAAAACTTTTGCCATCCTTAACTAAGATTGTCAATACATCGCCATGAAAGGACCCTTTTTTCTCCTTTTTTTTTTTTTCTGGCATTGTGTTTTATTCTCCTTGGAAAAACTATTTGAGGTTGTTTTGCACTAACTAAACTTCATGCTACATCTGTCCAGAAAAAAGGTAACACCCTTCCTTTGTAAGACCTCAGAGTTAATCAGTGGAATCCTACAGTGGGGCAGGAGGAATATTTTATACTCTGGAACTGTACACTAACATGTAACTTTTCCTGTTGGAAACACGTTCCTTTTTCAAAGAAGTAGACTGAGACCTAACACACATGAGGATTAGCTTTGTTTTTCAGGTAAGTAAGGAACTTTGAAAATTAAGAGATCACAGAGAGTTACAGACACGAAGAGTGGTGAAAAGAAATCCACATGCAAATGCGAGTTAAGAATCTGATGTGAGGCATAAAATGTGACATATAAAACAATGGAACAATTCTCTGATTGATGTAACTATAAGGGCTTTAATGGATTCATTTCTTATTAATGCTGGACAAGTGAAAGAAGAAAATTGGGATGCATTTGACCACAGGAAAATAAAAATGATAAATTATTAAATCAACAAAACAGCAGAGACTGTGATTCCAATTATTTTTAGAAAACAGCTGTCCAATCCAAAAATATTTCTAATATTAGCAGAAAAGCTCATAAGCAGACCCTGGAATGAGGGATTACAAATCACTTGGAGTAATCTGGCATACAAACAGAAAAGGTGGCAGCTTAGATATGCAAACATGACCACCTGTATTGAAAAGCTGTTGAATGGTAGTGAAGTGAAGGAAAAGCAATAATGAAGAGTAATGACCAAACAGTGAGAAGTGTTTGGAACTGTACTGTGATGTTGCTGGAATGTGCATTTGACATTAACAATCAGGAAGAGGATTTTAAACAACATTGTAATGAAATCTCCAGGTGATGTGAACTTGCTAAGCATTATGAATGATAACGAGGACAGAAAAATATTGCTGCAAATCCAACAGAAATCAGGAGGACAGGAAGAAAATCAGGTTCTGCTGGGAAAAAATACAAGCTATAATTGGTGGAAGGAAATATGGAAATGAGAAAGACTGCAAGAGAGAATTAGGGACTAATATCAGGATTGACAAGCAGTCAGTTCTGAATCTTCATCAGGATGCCAATGAGCGAGACTAATAGGTGTAAAAGAAAGTAGCGCTCGATGTTGAGAAATAATCATTATTCTCCTTGGCTTGTAACAGCACAAGGCAGACTGTGTCCTGGCTTTGTGCGCCTGATTTCAAGCAAGCATTGACCTGCAAACTGTTCTTAGCTGGAGCTGAGGAAGTGAGCACCAAGTGAGCACAGCCCAGTGCAAGGCTATGAGCCACACCAGAGAAGAGCTAGTGCCAGCGTGGACAAAACATGTCTAACCCACAGGGGCAGCAGAATGACTGTGCTTCCATTTCCTCTTTGCCTGTGCCTCAGCCCAAGTAGCCAGCCTGGCTCCTTCCATCAGAACAGAGATGAGGTTCTGAAGTGAAGGGGAAGGATTGCTGCCCGTCTCAGCAGTAAGTTCCTCATCATTCCTCTTCAAAAACTGCGGTACCCCAAATCTGTGGGACAGCCTTCTGGCCCAGTTCCTCCCTTTAGGTCTGTGCATCCCATGGCAGAAGCATCCAACATCCGCATTTGTCACCTCATTCTTAGAGAAGCCAAATTTAAATCTTCTTGTATTTCCAAAGAGCCTTACACCAACGTTGTGTCCACGAACATGTGGAGGTGCAGTGACTCTGTGACCTCTGGCCCAAGGTCAACTGTACTCAACACACGTGTCCCCCAGGCACTTGTGGTTATGATCAGTTTTAAACTCAACCTCTGCTGTTCAAATGATTTCTTCGTGCTTTGATTTCTCCCCTGTTAATTTAGGATGGCAATGTTTTCGAGATCCTTGGAAAGAAGCCAGTTACAGCCACACCAAATTATTACACTTCCTTTCCAGGTTTCCATTCTCTATTGGGTCCCCACACTTCCCATTCTTTCTGAACACTGGTGCCCTTAACTCTGCTTTCTGGCTTAACTCTCAGACTTCTGTCCCCAGACTCATCCTGGCTACTGTGTGCCACTCTTTATGCCTACCTGGATTTCTGACCCTCACCACTTTCTCCATCCTCCTGCATATTTTCTTGAGCCCCCATCTGTGCAAGAGTTGCTCATGTGCCCCCCAGGCTGCCCATCTATTTGCAGATTTAGGGATATACACACATTTTTATGTGGTCCAAAATATGTGCTTTTAATTTCAAAGGTTTCAGTTGGAGGGCATAGACTAGAGACAAGAATGAGCACTTTCAAGCTAAGTTTGTAACAGTCCTGGGCAAACTCTCCTCCCTTCCCTCCAACCCCCACCATTGTGCTGGGAGTGTCACAAGAGAATCAATCTGCAACCCCGCAAAAAAATAAACAGAAATAATCACAAAAACAGATGGACATCTCCTAATCCCTGGTAGCTAAAGGCTGGATTTTGCTCATGTTTTTAGAAGATTCCTCTTTCTAAAGACCTCCTCCAACTCAAATCTGGTTTTGTAGCAGAAGCTGTCTCCGTGAGCTCCACGCACATTTCCTTTCCCCTATCCATTACCATGTAAGCTATAGTTCAAAAAGTCATTTTTTCCTGTTCAAATCAAATTCTCTGAACTCTAGAAAGAGACCTTCTCATCAGTGATTTTTTTTTCTTCCTAATTAAATAAAGTAATCCTTAAGACTTCAGCCCTAAAGAATAATGTTTTCAAAGGCAGCTGCTCTGCTAATTAGACAAAATGCCTGGCTGATGGCAATTTACTTACAGTAACCTCACAGAGGGGCATGCAGGACTATGCATTCTCTGGCAAATGGCACTAGCACAGAACTAACACTACCTAGTGTGGGCAACATAAGGGTTTAGTCCACTTTCAGGATATTCTTAATGGTTGAACTTAACATTTCTGGAAAATGGCAGAAGGCTCCATCCCACATTGCAGCAGAACTCTATACCACTAAGCAGCGTCTCTGTCCTTTTACATGAAAGGATACGCTCAGTACACACCTTCTGGGGCATACAATGAGCAAGAGTGACAGGTACGAGAATTGCACTTTGTCTTCTCTTGAGTAGGATAATGGCTGTGTTACGCTTGGCTTAGTCCACTTGTGCAGTCACAAGTCCTCCAGCTAACCTTCTAAACATCTGCCAGGTGTCAACAGCTCAGAAGATTCCCTTAGACAGTACATCTGCATGAGACCCTCAGAGGCATTGATGGTAAGAGGTTTGTGGAGCTCCCAGGAACAACCACACAAGACAGAGGACGGAGAAGCTGGCTGGCAAAGTCAGGATGCTGGTGCATGCACTGAATTTCTCTCATGTCAAGAGACAGCCCTAAACAAACAGATTCTTCCTCAACCAGCGCTACACATGCCAATATACACACAGGCTGAAGATTATGTGGGGAGACTCTACATGCCTCCACAAGGTAGTATTACCAAAAAAAGTCTGAAATATCTTTCACAACAAAATACAAGCAAACGTGGGAAGCAAACTCCAATTTAGCTCTTGAAGTTGTCTGGTATACAAAAGCATTTTGTGTGCCCTGGACTTCATCCAAAGCAAGCATTCAACTACTTCTCTTTTAGACACATCTGGAGGTCAATACAAATTGTCCTACCTTTAACATTAGTCCCACACAAACTGGCTAATATACATCCACAAAAGAGGGAGTAAAGTCATTTCTGAGGTCACAGGAACGATTTGGCTTCACTTTCAAGTCCTACCACAGATTTCCTGTTCAATCCTGTGTAAAAGGGTTAACCTCTATGTACATCTCCATCTGCCAAGCAGGGTAAATAACACCTGCCTCCTTTCTGGTGGTTTATGAGGCTCTGAGGGCATGTCTCTACCACAGGTGCAGGCACACCCAAGCTGGCTCCATACGAGAAGCACTAATTGTGTTCCTCATTTTTCTAGACATTCAAATTAAAATGCCCAGTATTTAATTTACCAAAGTGCTGAGTGCTCAGAACTGCAAGTGAAGTCAAAGGGAACTCTGCTTGGAACAATAAAATAGGTATATATTAACTGTATAATACTAAGTACACTGAAAAATCAGGCCAAAGGCATCTCCAATGGATGCCTAAAATGAGTGAGTGTCTCTGAAATGAAACTCGGTGCCTCAGGTCCCCACCTAGAAAACAAAAATAGCTTTATACCTTTTAGGATGTTGTAAATACATTATTCATTCACACCAGAAGGCACTTAAAAGCTGGAATGCTAAGTATATTTTTAAAAAGCAAAAGGAAATTCTATCAGCAGTCCACAGCTTAAATGATCTGCAGGAAATAAGGCATGGGCTGGAGTAGGAGTACAGGAGACATTGCATAGTTGCCCACTGATCAACCATCTTTCAGTCTACATACTTATTGAGGAATAGACCTGTAGAACAACACTGCGCAATCACATCATATAAATGAGCACCTAAAATAAGGTTGCGTAGACAAATTCTGGTTGGTTGTCTGATTTTGCAACCACATAATTCCTTTACTACAGCTTTTTAATAAAATTTAACTTACGTCAGGATCCATAGGTTGCAAAGAGAAATCTTATTCTGATTCTTGCATAAATCAAGAATAATGTCGTTGAAATTAATTGAATTAAAGTAACGTAAGTGAAAAGTCAAACCTTTTGACTCCTGAAAAGTGCAAGCTACATTTCAGCATTTGGATTCAGGGTACTAAAGCTAGGCAGCAAAATGGCATGTTACTCATAAACTGCTCCCTTTTTAAGTCATTCTTAAAGTCCAGTGAAACTTTACAGAGCATCAATATCAAACATTGTTCTCTTTCAGTCATTAAGAATAGCAGAAGTTTTATAAGTCCCTACTATGAAGCTTTCACCTTCACCACTACCACTCCTCCACATAATCTCGTAGTCCTGAATTTGGGGGCAATTCACACCTTTTGACTCTCTCCCCCAGAAATTGGATAACACAAGCTATTTGTTGAGTTATCTGAAAAGATTAAGTGACATCACAAGGGTTCTGAGGAAGAAAGTAACCAGTACAACAGAATGGATAATCAGGAAGCTGATTAGAATAAAGATACTGCTGTGATATAGCCCATTTGGGATTTAATATATGAAAAGATAAACAGGTGAAAGAAGAGGAAGAACAAAGAGCAAGGGATAACAGTTCCTTGTAAATGAAGGAGGAAAAGAAAGATATATGACCTTATATTCTCTAATTGTCCTAGCAAGTATATACTAACTGGTATTTGTGTCAGTGACTCCTAATTGGTCGTGTTAGAACATGGCTTGAATAAAATACGGAACTATGCTGTATGTCTTTTTTTTCAAAGTCCCTAGCAATTTACAAAAAACGCTTCAGCTCTTCATACATGCAATGGCATTTTTCAAGATTCTTGCCACCTGCCGTACACTGATGGTTGTTTGCCACCTCCATCCAAGAGGTGATAGGTCTTCATGCTGTCTTCTGTCAGTGCCTTCAACAGCATCTCAGTTGTGAACTCAGTTTTTCTTTCCACCTTGTAGATGAAGAGTTCAGACATCCTGGCACTGAGGCATCGTTCTGAACAGAGAAATTCAGCAAGATGGATGGGGAAGTAAAAATAGTAGAGGCATATTGTTCAAGGTTTAATTGCAGGGTCACAATAAACCATGGCAGATGCTCTGTTAACCCCTTCCCCCCAACTCATCAGCTCCCCCCTCTTGCACCACTAAGAAAAAGCAATAGGAGGGCAAAGAAAGGCAAAAAGAGAGAGGGGACTTGCAAGTTCGAAAAAGTTAAAAATGTTTTACTAATGCTACTAATAAAATAGAGAAAATAATACAAAATATACAAAACCAATCTTGAATTCCCTGGCAAAGATCAGTACTGCTCCAGCAACTGCAGGGCAGGCACCCGGAAGTCCTGGGTTGGATGCTGCAGCAAACCAGAACTGGATTCAAGGATGCAGGGTCTGTCACTAGGCCTCAGATTTGCAGGGACGGCAGGCAGGGTCCTTTCCAGATGTCGGCCATAACTGAAGAGAGATGAGACCCTTCGTGATCACCCATTTTATATGATGTATCAGTTTTAATCACCTGTACAGTTTGCTCCTCCTTGCCCCTCTCCCTTGTGGGATGTGCATCCTTATCAGCAACCTTGCATTCCATTGCTATGTCTACAAAAACATGTACCCAACTTCAGAAAACTGCAGTTACTAAGAAGACACTAGCTGAAAAGAAAATCAACTAAAGAGAAACTGATCTTTTTTTTTTAAAAAAAAAAAAAAAAAAAAACAAAAAAACAGGACACATATTCGTTACAGCGAAAGAAAAAAAGCCCAAAACATGCCTTAGATTATACATGTCATATATCATACATACTTTAACCATGCACTATAGTGCTGTGACCATCACTCATTCTTGTTCCTGTAGTTCCATTTGCAGCTGGAGATATCTGTGAATATTTGTGTACAAATTGTCAGAATAGGACCTCTCTGGACCCCTTCTGACATAGTTCAACTTTGCAGGGTAAATATTATTCTCAAATCTTCAAGCTACATGAAAACTGTTGAAAGTGACATAGCGAAAGCAAGGCTTGGCCCTGCTGGGACTATCAAATAATGTGTTGCATGGGATTTGGTGAACAAACACGTGAATAACCTGGCCCCCCAGCAAGGAGCTGGATTTGACATTATTTTAGTGCATCTGACATTCCTACAGCTAGGGACTGCTACAGGGAAAGCCAGACTGGCTGCCGTGTCAGCAGTGGAAAAGGCCACCTGCATATGGTGTTGAAAGAAGGCCACTTGAACAACAGATGACAGAGCAGCTGGTTCCCACTCACCCAACTCATGTATCCCAGCACAAAGTCAAGTGGCATTCAAATTAAAGTATGCTAGCTTTTAAAGATACACCACAGAGTGAACAGAGATAACCACAGACAGATGAGTTGAGTCTGAGCTCACTGCTTTGTGGAGAATCATACACCTTTCCTGAAATTTTTTCAATCACTTGAGTGTGGCAGACAGTGATCTCTGGACCTGTGGGATCTAAATGCTTCCTATTTCAGTGTAGGCAGCAGAAAACTAGTCTCCTGTCAGCATGGTCTCTACTGTGTTCAACAGACTTTTGGTATCAAGACTTCTTTTCCCCCTTTCCATCACTACAGACCACGCATCCTGGGCTTTGCTGCATGCTAACCAACTACATCCTAAGAAGTTGCAGTTGCCTGTCTTGGGAGCTTTAAACACAGGCATTTAGTGGTACCAACAGCACCATGACCTTGTATCTCCATGACCAACTGTGTTTTCAAGTCCCATTTAAAGCTAGTGACTTCGGGGGAGTAGGGGAGGAGAGGGGGCTGAGCCACACCTTGACCTCACCAAACAGGTCTCTGACTTGCTTCCAAAGTGGAAATCAAAATCCAGTATGAGAAAGCAAACATCTGCAACTAGATAGCCCAGTTGGGTTGGTTTCTGGAGAGCAAGATGGGGAGTCCCAGTGCTGTGCCTGATAGGAAACACCAGCAAAGAGGGGAAGGGATGGAGTTACAAGCCCCACATTTTTGTGAGGGAAGTGTTATACCTGCGAGCACTCACCGCGCCACATCCCCGCATTATTTTCACTTGCAGGCGGCTGCAGCACGACGGCGGGCTCGGCTCCTGTCTCCGCAGCATCCCCGGAGCTCACTCTCACCCCGGCGCTGCGCCCTGGCTCGCCCACTGCTGTTTCTCCCGGAGGAGGCCGGGCAGCTCGTCCCCCCTTGCCGCCGTGGCGGGGGACGAGTCGAGGGCTGCCCCCAGGGCAGGGGCCGGGGCGGGCAGGAGCCGCCCCCGCGCGGGGCGGAGGGAGTGCACGGGCGCTGGCTCTTCTCCGCGCGTATCCACCCCGAGAGGTGGCCCCGGCGCTACAGCCCGCTTCCCTTCCCTCCCTCTCAACCTCCCTCCCCCGTCCCCACCTCTCCTCCAAAACCGCAGGAGCCGCTGAGGACCCGCTCCATTCGCTCCGGTGCCAGTCGCGGAGCGGGCGGCCCTCGCCGCAGGCACGGCCCGGGGCGGGAGCAGCCTCACCGCCTCCCCGCCGCCCCATTGCCATGGCCGGGGTCGCGGCCCAGCCTTGACGATGTTGCTGGGCGTCCCGCGGGCGGGCGGCTGGGATCGCGGCCGGGTGGGCGAAAGGCTGCAGGCGGCCCTGGCCGGCCTCCAGGAGCTCCAGGTGCTGCGGGAGAAGCAGCGGCAGCTGGTGCGGGCAGCCCTGGCCATGCCGCAGCGGCCGGCGGCGGGCGGAGCAGAGCAGCCCCTGTCCGCCCACAGCAAGGAGCACCGCCTGGAGGCCACCCTCACCGCCCTGAAGGAGCAGCTGGTAAGGGACGGGACGGGGCGTCCCGCTGCCCCCGGAGCCGCGGTGCTGCGGGCAGACGGAGGGGAGCGCTGCCGGGCCGCCCCGCGCAGCGCTGCCTGACACCCCGCTCTCCCGTGGTAGCCGCCGGCGCCGTGTCGGGGCCGAGAGCGGGCAGGGCGCTGCGGCCGCGGCCACGGCCACTCCCGCTCCTCCTGCCCCGCCGGCAGCCGTTCCCCCCGCGGGCAGGTGCGAGCGGCGGGGCCCGGGGAGGGTCGCTGGGGCGAGCTGTGGCCACCGCGCCTGTCCCCGTTGTGATAACGGTGGGTTCTCTTCCTCGGGCGGGGCTCACCTGAGCGCCTGTGCACGGAACCGAAATGCCTAGTGTTGCTAGAGGGCTCTGTGCCAGGAGGAGCACCGAGAAGTTGTTACCCGGCATTGCTCATTCATCGGAGCAGAAGAGTAGGAGATTATAAACTTCCCGTAATACCTGTATCACGCGTGCGAGCGCACAGCTCTTCATTGCGGCAGCCGTTTGAATAGGAGATCAAAAGACACACAGAGTGAGATGGGCATAAATAGACTCAGCGCGCAGGGGTTTGGTATGGGCGTGTGTGCATACACTGATCTGTGCACACCGATGTGTGCCCACGCAGTTGTGTGCCGGTGGGAGTCAATCTGGCAGGAAGGGTTTTTTGGGCCAGGAGTACTTTGTTCTTACCACGGACTGTGTGATCAAAAGAGGAAAATAACTGAATGCCAGGCCTTGTATTTGAAGTCTAACACCAGCTGCTTGCATGTGTTTTTTGTGACAGAAGGAAAAATAAATTCTGAATTGTGACTGAAGCAAGCTTCATAGGTGAAACAACAATCAAAGGGTAAAGAGCTTTAATCTCTAGTAGGGGCAATTACACACTTCAGTGAACTCAGACTTAATTCAGAACCCTTTCCCTCCCTGTACTGGTGCAAGGCTTGGCCATCAGTTATCAATCAGGTGTGAAAACAGCATGGTTATTCGCTCCCCAGAGGCAGCTTTATCAGGCAGCATCTCGGAATAAAATTGGCTTTAACCTTCAGGGAAACCTAACTACCACATGTGAAAACACAGCAGTGGGCATATCTTGATTAAAGTGAAAAATGCAGGACAAGTGGATTGCCAGCCACTTGATTACCTGTCATTGATAATATTAACTAATGGCTCTACTTTATTTATTTATTTATTTATTTATTTATTTATTATCTAAACGGAAGAATTAAAGACATCGATTGCCTGTCTGGGGCCACTTGGTTAACAAAAACAATCAATGACCACTGACCATAGTAACTGTTCTTTTTTCTTGTCAGCTGTTGTGTTTTAATTACTCATTTGTTTATATGTTTTTTCAAATAAAATATTAAAATAGAAGATCATGTTGTCAGGACTTTACTGGCACCTTGTAACACTTTCTAAGGACATAGGAAAAACTAGCCATTGAAATGGAAGAAACTGGGCCTTAGCTTTCTGCCCTTAGAAATGTGGGATTTGGGAGGATGATAGTGAGCACACCACAGGAGAGGGATGTATTTCACCAGTAGGTGCCAGTGCAATTATGGGAAACGTGTCTTCTGGGGATGCCTGGGAGGAAAGTGTTCAGAAAGCTTGGGAGGGATGACTCAGAACTACGTAAGTCCAGTGGCAGGTTCTTCAGCAAAACTGCAGTTGTGTGAATGCTTAAAGTAGTGATACAAAGCTCTTCTGGTTGATCCGTGGCTGCTGGAGACTTTTCAGACTGGCGTACGTGGTACCCTTATTGTTTTTTCCCCCTGCAAATTGCAGGCATATATTTGAGTAGAGGTACATATGTTGAAGCTGCTTAATAGCAAAGTAAACTCAGTCAAAAAGAGGCTTTTCACAGACCTGTTAGAAGTAGTCCGCAGATCTTAGGAACTTGGAGACCACAGACTGAAAACTGTTACTCGGTGACTCATGGGCAGCATATTGCAGTCAAAACCCTTGAAAATTCTGTTCATGATCACAGGAAATTGTTAAAACTAAAACCAACAGAAAATGCAAAGCACAGCATTGCTCAGGGAGTGTTACATCTTCATCCTTGTTGTTCTTGGCCCGTGAACGATAGAATATGTGATCACTGCTCTATAAGCTCTCAGATTGAGAAACTCATTAGCAATGTAAATGGAAGTTTGCCTTGCAGTCTGTCTTAATCCAAACTTCAAGTAGGGCTGTAGCTCTGGGCTTTAGCTTGTTCACGGTTTAATTCATAAAAAGTTTGGTCCTTGCAACATTAAATGGGGAAGCTGTATCAGCCAGAGCTGGCTTGAGCAATGGAAACAAGGCAGATAGAGTGAAGCCAGGTTTCTTCTATGGTGGTGAGGTGAGAAACAGAAAAGCAGAGGCAGTAGCCTTAGGAAGTCAAGTGCCACTACTGGGAATGGGTGGAGCAGAGCCACCAAGTGCTGTAGGGACCATGTGTGGATGCCACTCCAGCATCCTGGTCTCTTCCTCACCAGCAGGTACCAGTGACAGCCAGCAGCTGGCCTTTCCAGCAGCCTGGCAATGGCAGCATGGCTGCAGGCTTTCTGATGCCCCAGCAGTCATATCCTTTTTCTGCCCCAGCCAGTGGCTCTCCTTGGTGGCCAGGAGCAATTCTGTCAGCTGTGGGCTGCAGGCAGAATGAACTCTGTAGCGGAAGAGAGGCAGTGTTAAGTGATGCCATCTACTGTCAGTGACCCCAGAGGTGCTAAAATAGTCTCTTGGCCAAACTACATCCTGGTGACACAGAGGAAAAAGAAGAGATGGAAATGAAGGCAAATACAAAGAAAGAAATCTACGACACTTTCACTGTCAAAGTAGATGGATACTTACGGCTACAGCATCCAGTATTTTCTCAGATGTTTCCTCAGAGAACATATTTGTAAAAATTATTTGGTTTGATTTGAATCTAATGATTTTGTTTTGTAAGCTTTCAGGTGGCCTATGATATTATAAAAATGAAGAGAAGAAAACCCCACACTCAGTACCCTGCATTTTGCCCAGATTTTTTTCCCCTTTCAATAGTTTTAAATGGAAGAAAACATATTTTAAACCAGGAATTTTATATATTATTTTTAATGTTAAACTAACTTAAAGTTTTTGTCAACTGAACAAAGCGCTTCCATAAGGAATTCACTTCACTCTAGAATAAAGGTCTGGGATAGATAAGGTTAATTTTCCTCTGAAAATGGCTGCTTTAGACCATCAGTTACATAAAGACTCAAGAGTGAATAGATTTTAGATGTGTAAAACTAGAGAAGATTAATGCTATATTTTTTCCATTCCAAAATACAGTTGAATTAAGAAAATGATCACATGCTAATCTACAACCAATGAATGTGAAACTCCCTTCAACTGAAGCGATTAATAGTTGAGAAGAATAGTCAAGTATGACTAGGGGCTTTTGGTGCCTTGATTTGGGCTGCCAATTTGTACTGACTTAAAGGAACTTGCTTTTCAGAGGATGTTCTTCCTTCTGAAAAGTGAGTGTTATGATGATATCCCAGATGTGGCTCCCAAGAACTGTAGCCTATTGATAGCATAAGTTGATTTGGAAAGCCTGGTCTGGCATTGTGCAGTGTACAGAAGTCTTCGCAGATGTGTTGCCCAAAGCAAGCAGATGGTTTAATCTGCGAGGTTTTGTCTTATGTAAAATTAATGTTGTGAACTGAGAAAAAGTGTGTTTAAGGTTTATTGTTCTGGATGCTGCTTAACATGGTTATTAGAGCAATAACAACCTCAAGCAAACACACTGGAAAGCTGTCCTTATCCAAATGGTTTGAGGAATGCTTCTCCTCGTGGAGCGCAGAAGGAGTTAACTAAAAGATCAAAGCTATGATTGCTGCCAGAAACATGAAAACTCAATGGTGTGAGACACCATAAAAGGGTTAAAAATGATGATGTAAATCATGTGTGTTGGTTAAAATGCTGTGAAAGCGCAGACAGAACCTGGAGGTATAATAAATAATCTTTGAATACCTGAGAGCTTTGTGGCCTCTCTGTCATTAATCAGAAACCGTGGACTGAGGGATTGGCTGGCAAAACATTAATCATTAAGCAATTAATTCCAGCCGTGAAAACAAAGCTTTGTGATTTCCTGAGTAGGTGGGATTGAAGGAGGCATGGCATGGTTTTGCTTTTTCACCGTGCAGGAAATAAAAAAGTACTGAGGAAGTCATACATTCATCATTCAGATGGGATAGAAAATCTCCTTCGTTATCCAGTTCCTCCTTTTTGTTTATGTGAAACAGAAAGAGGGAAAATTACCATGGATTTTCCTAGGAAGCAGTAATGAGCCTCTTGAGCCTAATCTTCCTACATATGTGACGCTAACAAAGGGGACTATATTTCTTGTGTCTTACATATTCCTCCAGTTCTCTCTGAAAGCATGCTAGAAATACATTCTCAGCAGCATCACCAGCCAGCACAGTTGTCTTGTGAGACTGAAGGCATCTGTCTTTTTTTCAATTTGCCTTGAATCCGAGGTTCTAATCATTTACAGATTATCTTAGGATCTTGGCTGTCCTTGCTTTGAGTGTTTATAGCTATGGAGAAACCTAAAAATGCAAATATTAAAAGCTGAATAGTCTGAGCACAAAGAAAGTGGAGTTGAAAATGTGTATATACTGATTTTGATTTTCTGCATGTCATTTAATTTTGCAGATACTTTAATTAGTTTGCAGGACCTAGATTTTTTTTTTTTTCATATTTGACATTGGAAATGCTGCTAGAACTGCCACATATGTAAAGAAGAAGCTTAGTTGTGTTATTCTGGCCATTACTGAATAGAAACCCTACCCCTCAAGGGCTGTGAACACAACTTCACAACCAACTTCAAGAGACCACCTTTCTGTAAAGCACTGTTGTATGGGTGGTGAGGTGGGATATAATTAGAAGCTGCCTAAATAGCGACTGGGCCTAGATAATTTGCCAAGTGCCATGTGAGAAGTTTGTGACAGAAACCAACTGTGGTTCTTTGGCTGTTACCTCACTCCTGCCCATCTGCCTGGCCAAGCTGACGGCAGAAATACTGAGGGAGCAACTGCGGGAGCTGTTACCTCAGATCAGCCTGGTCAGTGATTGCAGTAGGCAGAGGATCTTGTTGCTGGCTTCTGATGGATTATTCACAAGCTTGAGACACCATTTATTTTAAATACAGTCATTTTCACAGCACTATTCAAGTGTCTACTTGCATAAAACGTGTAGAAATATCTAGCCACGAGACATGCAAGGAAAACTTTCAGCAAAGCAGATGTCACAATTTGCGCAGTGTACACTTTCAACTAGGAAGACATCATCCAAGCCCAGGGTTTTCCAGAAATGAGTATACTGCCTTTACTTTGTGTGGAAATAATACACCTCTACATACACCAGTTTCTTTTCATCAGGCGGCATCTTAAAGTTCATGCAGACAAGTGACTTTTATCTTGTCCTCTGCTCAGAGGCAGTATATGGCAAAACACAGGGCATATATTAATATGTTAATTAATGTAAAGATTGCCATCCTCTTTAGAGCTACAGTTCCTGCCATAGGTGTAACAAAAAACTCAAAGGTGAAAATAAGTGTATTCAGTATGAAAAGTTTTGAGAAGTTGTTCAGCTAGGCGGAAGACAGTATATACTAAGAAACAGAATGTTTTATACTTGTCCATTATGTCAGTCTCGTTACAGAGAGCCAGTTGCAGCAATCCCTAGCAAAACACATAATGAGAGCAGAATCTGCCCAGCACAGATGGCCTGAATTCAGGTGTTGACACTGAGATTCTAACTGTGACTATTCTTTATTTCCTCCTTCTTCCCTTGACTTGTGAATTAGTCTCGTTTGAGGAGACAGGATGTCGGCTTGAAAAGCCACCTGGATCAGCTGGACCAGCGAATAAGTGAGCTGAAATTAGACGTCAGTAAGACCTCCAGTGAATACTTGGATAGTGACAGCCGGCCCAGCTCAGGTAAGGTGCACTTGGTTGTTTATTCCTGAAAGTGAATAAACACCCTGAAGGGTGTCAGCTGCTCAGCAAAACTCTCTATATTGTTTGGTC
This sequence comes from Patagioenas fasciata, assembly GCF_037038585.1. NCBI lineage: Eukaryota > Metazoa > Chordata > Aves > Columbiformes > Columbidae > Patagioenas > Patagioenas fasciata. Next base: position 51,206,633 of record NC_092522.1, read on the forward strand.
AGAAACTGTGCCCCATGGCTGAGCTGGAGAGTAGTTACCTGGCACAGGGATGCTCACAAAGCTGGGGGAATCTTTCTGCTAAGTTGATTTAGTTGGAAAAATGCTTATTCACTCAAACAGTATTTTTTCTGTTTTGCTTTCTTGATTTTGTTTTTTGGTTTTTTTATTACTATTTTTAAATGCACATTTTAGCCACAAATGAAAGGAGAAGGAGCCACCTTTATTAGTTAATTGTCTTGTCCAATGCAGAATGACCATTGACAAAGTGGCTAGAGTACTTACTAGAAGTGAGGAAGACCAACATGCATGCTAGTGCTCCGCTTGAATCCAAGAAGGGTCCTGAACCTCACTAAGGCTTTGAAGATCACTAACACTACAGTGCTCTGGCCAAATGAATGTTTCATCCTTTATATATAAAAATGAAATGGCTCTGTTAAAAGACACTGAGAAAAACCACCCCAACAGTTTGTTGACTAAAGCTCTCATGAACAAAAAGAGATTGAGTTTCAGGTTTCGGATCTGATTCATAGAGAGAGCTGTACTGCAGACTTTTATAGCTAGAATGTCTTTTAAAACCAATTTCTGTTATCTGTTCTGGGACACCGGGGATACTTCTTTTTAAATAGAATTTTGAAAAGCCTTTAGTCTTCAATGAGACAAGAAAACAACTTTTTTATTTACAGCATACAGATTTGCAGCTTGATACTTACAGCATGTGTAAAAAGTGCAAGTTTCTGTTGAGTGTTTAAGTTCAGTTGTGTGCTTCGGCACATACACACAGTTCAAAAGGAAACAGTTTCCTTTATATAGAGTGGAATAACAAAAAATCCTATCTCGAATTTATACAGAGCCTTTTTTAATATTTCCATAATTAATTGGTATTGACTGCAAGACCCAGAGAGGGAAGATAGCTTCCATTCTCTGCCCATAGACATTCCAGCTATCACAGAGTTGGCAGCTCTGATCACAGGCTAGTTTTATCCTGCTTTCCCAGCCACGTTGTGCTTGTATGCACCTAGCACAAGTTACAACAACGTGAGACGGCCCTGTTTTACACCAGTTGCATAATAGTCCCCAAAGATGTTCTCCAGTGAAGAACTGGGCGTGATGGTGCTGCACTTCACTCCGTCCCGCCCTCAGAACTCAGCATGCATGTATGTGCCAAGTTGGATTGGGGCCTAAGTAAATATGCAGAAGCCCAATAAAAGGTGATTGAATTAGAGCATGCCTCTGCTAAAGTTACCCAAATAAATTATCGTAAATTTAGGCCTGTGGCACGTACCAAATGTAGATTTATTTTATTGTCTGATTTTTTTTTTTCTACAGAGCATGTTTAGTTACTGCAAATAAGAAATATTTTCCTGTTTCTTTTAACTCTGCAGGCTTCTATGACCTGAGTGATGGTGGTTCTTGCTCACTCTCCAATTCTTGTACCTCTGTGTACAGTGAGTCCATCTCTTCCTCCCACACCAGTCTCTTGCCGGGCTCTCAACACCCTAAAGCAAGGCTCAGCGTGTTTGATTACCGACCCAAGTCTGCAGATGAAACTACTGTGCACACCACCAGCTTCCAACAGCAGGGACCCTATGTCAGCAATGGATGTCGGATAACAGCTACCACAGATGTTTCTGGGACTCCTGCCAGGTCCCGGCCGAGGCCGGTTTCCACAGGTAATCAACAGCATAACTGGGTACTCATTCAACAGAGGGGCAGAATGCTGGTTATTACTTTTATGACCTAATATACCGATGTGTAATTAATATATAGCATTCATTTTCAATACACAAAGTGAGAATGGAAACCACAGAGCCAAACTGTTTACTGTCCATACTCAGATACTTTTAAACAATAATAAATACAATAAAAGAGTATTTAAGTTAAGGAGATAAAACTGTAATGAATGTTCAGATACTTTTTTTCGTTTACCTGCATAAATATTGGGGTAGTAGTGTTTCTTGAAGAAGTAATTTTTGCAAAGTTGACCACATTGCAGGAAGTGAGACGTTACTCCAGAAAACTGTCATTTGGAGAGGGGAATAAATTTCTCTTTTCCTCTCCTTGGTTTGTCTGCACAGGTAACTGCAGGTACAAACCAATTGCCATTTCTTTCAGTGGCAAGCGGAAAGCTTGCTGAGACACCACAAGCATTGTTCTGATGTTTTCCTGGTTTGTTTGCACAAGAGAGCACCATTACACACTGCCAGCAATTTCCTAAAGAATTTTCATTATGAAAATATATTGTTTGAGGAATCATCATCCTAACCTTTGCTGTAGCAGGTCTGTAAGTGCCTTAGGTAGGACGCTACAGACAATGCTGAATTTTGAAGTCTTTCAGAAGCTTCCTGTCACAGGTCAGAAATAGTCACCGTAAGTAAAATATGTGGTTGGATTTGATTGTTGAGTTTTCTGGTAGCATGAAGGAGTCAGGAAATCAGTGAGCTGAGGATTTGTTGGCACTGAAGTCTGTACTGTTGTACAGAGAACTCCCAACTAACTGCAGATGGTTCTAGTACTTGTGGTACCAGAGGTAACGCAGCATCATAGCGCTCTGTTGGATGGCTTGTCTGGATGGAACAGCCTTGCTTCACACAAGAACACAGCCTGTTCTCTCAGTGCACAGGAGATGCTCCTGAGAGGAGGGTGCAAAAGTCAAGTGTAACTTAGAGCAATCTTGACAGTACTCCAAGATTTAGAAGCTCTGAATTGGTGGCCATAAATGCCATCTTCAGGGACTGAGCCTCCCATATGCCTGAGCAGTTACTCTTAGTTTTTTTCTCTAAGTTTCTTTAGACCATTCTTCTACATCCTTAGGGTTTACTTTAAAAAAAAAAAAAAAAAAAAAAGGAAAACAACCTCACACATAGAATTATGGCATTCCTGGTTTTCTACCCTTTAAGAAGCTCTGAATATTTCTTTCTGGAATTAAATACTCTAAGAAGTTGCTTACTTGAGAAAGGCACGAGACTGGTCATGTTATTATCAAATGAAATGGGAGATCCAGTTAGGAGGTTTCATTTGATTTGGGTTTAAGGAAAAGTAGAATCACATCACTCTCTGGCCTATGTGATATGTGAGTTTTAATGGCTCTTCCATGTGGGTTGAGTGCTTCTGTTTACTAATAATGTCTTCCTAAAGCAAACTAATAAACAGCTACAGCTTCCAGCATTTAAGAGGTTAAGAAACACTGTAACCTAATGTCTGCTTAAGTCCTCTTAAAGCAGCTGGTTCAGTTCTATAGCTTTTTCCAAGGCACGTGATATAAAAAGGTTGGAAAAAAGCTGGAATACAAATATAACCACTTAAAAAAAAATACCACTGGCTCTGCATGCTGGAAATTTCGGGAGTTTCTGAGTTATAGTCACATATCCAGAGGAAGACTTTATCCTGTCCTGGGGGAAAAGTGTTCAATAACCATGTCTGTTGTACTGGATAATTTTACATGACATTCAGCTTCAGGCTTTGTCGTTGTTGGATTCACTTTTTATCTTTGCTAAGAAATAAAAATAATCCCATATTTTTGTTTAGTTGATTTGGTTCCTGTTAGTTTGTGACATTCTAGAATATTTTTATATATGCACAGATTTACTTTCATCCAAGTAGCAGGTTTTTTTTTTTTATTTGCATTAAAAAAGCATTTGATTTTCCATTATGCTCAGGTCAATAAAAGCCTTGAAGTAATTCAGTGATCTTGTGGAGTTTCCTACTCTGGAGACGTTCAAGACCCGCCTGGACACATTCCTATGTAGCCTCATCTAAGTGTTCCTGCTCCGGCAGGGGGATTGGACTAGATGATCTTTTGAGGTCCCTTCCAATCCCTAACATTCTGTGATTCTGTGTGATTCTGTGATCTTGGAGGAAACTATTTTCTTCCTTCATGCTACTGATTTTAGTAAAAGCTAGCACATCCCTCTGAAATAGCTCTTTTAGCATAAGCCAGTTTGAATATAATTGTCTGTGATTTAATTAGGTTATTTATTTTCATCCACTGTGTAGGTGACTTGGAAAGACTCATTCCAGCAGACACTAGGTTTCAGAAGGAGGCAGATGCCAAATCCGCGTTGCCTCTGTGCCATGCCGAAGACATGCAGTTGTTCAGCGTGGACCCCAAATTCCAGAACGATTTGGTCTCCAAGAATGGCATTGATGTGTATCCTTACCCAAGCCCCCTACATGCGGTGGCTTTACAAAGTCCCCTTTTCTCCCTGGTAGGGTCATCCCCAGAAGCAGACCTCCAGGCTCCTCCCTACAAACCCATTCCTAGTGCAACAGGTCCCAGCTTGATTAGGACTAGGCCAACTGCTGAGGCCAGGCCAGGGGGTTACATCAATAAATTGCTGCAGCTGACGAGATGCAAAGGGAACAATCGGGCTGATGCCAGTGAGCGGGTTTCAACAAAGAGCCAGCCAGCCACAATGCACCAGAGACTCATCATAACCCCCAGCACTGGCGGAGTGAAAATTAACAGCAGCAGTAGCCAGCTGGAAAAACAAGCGGGTTCTCTGGAAAGTAACAAAGCTGAAGGGAGGCTTCAGAGAGAGGTGCCAGAGGGGGAATGTGCCGAGCAGCAGGAGACTGTGCGCTGTGTGAATGAAAACCAGCCATCCACTCACCCTGACACTGAGCCATCAGCTGTGAATAGTTGTTATCCTGCCAAGTCAGCAGCAAGGGGCTCTCCTCTGGCAGAAGAGACAGAGAGCAGCGTGGAGCACAGTTCATCCTCCTCACAGTTGTGCCAGGAGGACTCCAGCCTGGGCACCTGGAATGCTAAAGCTGTCCCACCCAGAAAGGTGCCCCTCAAAAGGGGTGGCAATGCCAAATTGGCCGACTCAGGAGCTCATGAGCGAATGGCACAGAGTGAGTTCGTACATGCACAGTTCGTTCCTGCAGAATCCCACCAAGTCCGGGTCAAGTTTGCCAGCTCCAAAACAAAGGCGGTGAAGATAAAGAGGAGGAACAGTGAAAAAGTCCTGCGGCCTGGAAAGCAAGCCTTGTACCTGGAGAAGGCAAGAGGGTCCCATGGGGCTGCCAGGCTGTCTGCTGAGTGGAATCAGCCCCAAAGACCACACGGAGCGAAGAGCCTTGTGCAGAGACCTTCATATTCTGGTGAAGTGACCGGAAGGTCGTGCTCAGAGTCAAGCCTGTTCCCTGCGCAGGTGAGGCTTCCCACCACGCCATCCAGGCCAGAGCTCTACAGAGCCTCTGCCAATGCACTGCATTCCCTGGAAGCAGCTTGCATAGACACGGCCAGCAAGAAGAAGCAGCGCAAGTGGCAGTCCACAGTGGAGATCTCTGCTAAGGCCCACCTGGCCGGCCTCTCTGGTAGCTTTGGCCTAGGAGGACCAAGGCAGCCAGCAAGGAGAGCAGGTATCCTGCGCGCTGTCAGCATGAGGGCTCGCTCCAAGAGCCAGCGCCACGGAGCTTACACCAAAAGCGAGTCCGACCACTCAGAGTACTCTGCAGAGTGTGCTTCCCTCTTTCACTCCACCATCGCAGAGACCAGCGAAGGGGAGGTCAGCGATTTCACAACTAACCGTTTCGGGGACAGCGAGTCCAGTGACAGCGATTCGGATGGCAGTAGTAACAGTAGCAGTCTTGCCCTTGACTATGATGAGGGGGATGAAAGTGAGCTGATCTGGCCTGAAGGTTCTGTCAGACAATTGGGGACTGTCCAGGCCTCTTCCAAGCCTCTTCTCCCAGTGCCCAAAATCTGTCGCATCAAAGCTTCAAAGGCACTGAAGAAGAAGATTAGGAGATTCCAGCCTGCCTCTCTGAAGGTCATGACCATGGTTTAGGGGAGAGCAAGCATCTGTCTCTTACAGTGAGACATCCTGCTGGCTCTCATTTGCAAAACAAGAGAACTCATGTGCAGAGAAAAAGACTTGCTTAAATGAACTGTGAATAATCCCTGAATCAACACAAGGGATCTTGTTTGTTAATGCCTGGACATAAATGTCACTGTATCTAATTTCCTCTTTTGCCATTTATTCTGTAAATATGGATCTGTGTATATTGTGTGATGCCTTTTTTTACTATGCAGAATGGTCACCATGGTGAAAATGAAACCAACCTGTGCCATAAGGTTTTACAGGCAGGATGGTTTGTTGACTATATGCACCCACAGAATCAGTTCCAGACACAAAGGCTTCCCAAGAAGACAGGCTCTTCCCAACTGGATATTTGGTAGCATCCCCCCCTCTTGTGAGGAATTCTTTGCAGTCTGAAGTCTGTATTAGCCATCCAACTGTCACTGTGCTCATATGGAAAAGCTGTCAGTGCTCTCCATAGTTCTTTCTTTAAAATCAACCGTCCCATACCTTCTCCCAAACATCAGGAGCATGAGTCTGTTCTTCTGTAAAAAAATATGTGTTTAATCAAGGCAAATGTATTTGTGAACGAGAACAAGACTTCAGTTTTTTTCCTGTTTTCAAAACTGAAAGTATAGGTGGTTGGTTTTGTTTTGTTTTGTTTTCAAACCCCTTTTTTATGATGTTCCATGTTATTGTCCATTTGTTGAATGGCTGAAAGAACATGAGGGCTCAGTGCCACAGTGTGTGAATAGCTGGGACTGAGATTATATAGCCCTGACCCTGAAATTGCAAACTCAATAAATACTATTTAATGTACTTCTGAAAATTGTGCTTGTCTGATTTGGATGTCTAAAGAACATTATTCTGAACTCCAACATTGTGTCAGGAATCCAGAGGAGCTTTATTTGATGGAACAGATGTGTTTTTATGATTGCTGTGCGGAGGAGTTCTTTTTTATTTTTCAGAAGGTTGCTATAGCTCAGTCAGAACCAAGGTCCTTTCAGCTGCTACCTCAGGAACCCTGCTTCAGCACCTGCTTCTGAATGAGTGAATTTTAAAACAGTATTTGTATTGAGGAGAGGGTAATGTTTAAGTGACTCAAATTGATGCAATTCTGTCAGAAGACACTCTAAAACATGTATACATACTATGTTTTGAATGCATTTAAGGGCATCTATGTGAAGCTTTGAGTCACTTGCTAAACTGATGAAGTGATTTGTGTTCAGACACCCAGTCCTAATTCTTTCCTCTGAGCACAGCAATCTGGAAGTTGAGCTGAAGTTCACCCTGTGTTTACCAAAGAGCAGGTATTATCCTCCTACCCTGTTTCAGTGCTCAGTCTGCATACATTCCAGGCCTAGGAGATGTAGGCATTACCTCATTCAGCTGGGTGTACTGGGTCTGAAACAAAAGGCAAGTGCTTTCCAGAAACGGGGTAAAAGAGTGCTTGTTTACTCCAAGGATTCATTAGCAAACAAGAGTCTTTAAAGACTAAACTTGTAGCCTTCTATTCTTTGGAAGCTACATTATGTTTTTAAATTACACTTTCCAATCATTTTTGGGAAATGAGGTAGAGAAAAGTAGAAATTATGTGAAGTTATTTAATTAAAGTATTCAAGCTAGTGCATAACACCATCCTTGCTGCAACTAGGAAAGCAGTGCATTTTGGTCAATGGAATATGTTTAAACATTTTTTTTTTCATGGTCCCAAGAGTATGGGATGTAATCAGTCCAGTAGGATTAATGAAATAATTTCACATGTCTGATGGTGGTTTCTTGTTCAGCATGTCTAGAAACAGAACAAAAAAAATAGTGATTTATGTCTTGTTGACTTTCTACACCACAAAAGGATTCTTTTTCACATTTACACAAAAGGTTTTGTTTGGGGGAGTGTGTCAAAAGTTACATGTGAACCTTTAATCCATGGATTTTTTGCATTGGGGTGGGGTTTATTGACTAGACAGGAATTTTGGGTTTTGTGGGTTTTTTTTTGTTGGTGTGGTTTTTTTTGTTTTTTTTGTTTTTTTGGTTTGGTTTGGTTTTTTTGTGGGGGAGGTAATTGCTCCTAACTAGAAAAATGCTCAAGGTAGGAACATTCTGAAACCTGGTAAAAGCCACCACCCAGTAGCTCCCTGCCTTTTTACCAGAGTAAGCTCAAACAATAAGTTTGTGGTCCCACAGCTCAGTAAATCCTGCTTTAGGGCTGTTAATACTCCGTCAGAAATGTTGCCAGACACATGATGAAAGTGCTGATCCAGAATGAACTCTGCCAATTCAAATAAAGAAAAATGATGACTTAATTTTTTACTGACAGGTTTTATGCCAGATGAGGTATCACTGCCTCTACAGCTCACGCTTTCTGCCGGGTCAGATAATGTCTCTCCTCCCAGAGCCAGTGTAAAGCCAGCATAAAAGCATAACACTGGGACAAATGTCATCATCCCGTGTTATGGCTAATTTGACAGAAATACAGTTACATGCCCACATTTGATCCAGGAGAAACCTGAGACACTGAAGAACCTCATCAATGCAGAGAACCTACTGTTAAGCATTGAGATACCATCATGTGTAGTGATGCTACTGATCTGTGACATTCTGGGAAGGGCAGAATGCGTGGTGCCACCTCTTCCTCCTCCAGGACATTGGACCTTCTCCCTAGCACTGCCCTTTGGAAATGCTGCTTTCCTCTGGTGGAGCAGAAACAGCCTTGGGACCGGAGCTTTGGAGGAAAGTAGGACAGTGCAAAGCAGGGCAGGAGACTCGGGTGACTTACAGTCCAGCTATACTGGCACCAAAACCATGATTGTAGTTCAGGACACTGGTAAAAATTAGTATGTTTTGTTGGCATATTCACTGAGAATTTTGATAACAACTGGGTACAAATGTGACGCCTGTGGGTGCTCCATCCATTGAAGACTATGGGCTAGCTCTGCCGACAGCACCCAGGAATACCTGCCTCCTATGCAAACAGATCTGAAACATATTTAAAATCAAAAAATTGCAATAAATACTCTGATCCACTATTATATGTATATACTAAACATCATAAAACCAACTTTCAGCTTTATATGAAGCCTTCTCATATTGAGAATAGGGGATGCCCAGCTTTAATTGTAGTCATGGCAATACAAAATAAAAATATTCACTGCCAATTTTCCCATCCAGAAGGAATCCAGAAAATCTTTTTTACCTTGCAGCATCTTGTACTATAAAGGCCTAAGAGAATGCAAAAAATGTCAGTGGGTGATTCAATTAGAAGTCTAGCACCAAACCTGATGCACTTTAGGAGTGAGAAGTTTAGCACTTTCACTGTGACTTGATTAGCAAATGTATAGATCTGACAGCTGTTTCTCAACAGCTTTATGCAGCGTCTCTGTTGCAGGAGCTAACATCTATCCTCGCTCCAAGCTCTAGTGAATCAAAATCAACCACCACTGAAATCTGTGCACCAGATCAGCAGTTTCCTTCTGTCAAAGGCAGACACTTACATTTTGGTGTAGGAGCAAATTGCACATAAACCACAAAAACAAAAACAAACAAAAAAAAAAGGAGAGAAAAAGGAAAATTTAAAAAAAAATGGAAAGGAAAGGAAAGGAAAGGAAAGGAAAGGAAAGGAAAGGAAAGGAAAGGAAAGGAAAGGGAAAAGGAAGGAAAAGGGACTAGAAAGGGAATTTACAAAGCTTTAGAAGCAATTTGCAGAACAGATCAGAATTATTAATTTAAAAATTTCATTAATCCTTTTATTGCTCTAATAATTTTGGAACTGAATAATTACCCGCCTTCTTGTCCTTGACAGAATCTTAGATTTTCAGGTCCATATCAAGTACCCAAACCATGGGACAGAGTAAGAGGATTGATGTTTTGTTGGAGACGTCATCCTTCAGACCAGACCTGAGTTTCAAGTGACTTCTGGTCAGGCAGGTCACTGGTCAAAAGAATGGCAGTTTTCATGTGGTAAGTCTCAAAACCAGCTGCAGATGATTCTCATGCTGGTGAACATGAGTTCAGTGAACATTGTAAGGCTGTGCTGGAGTCTGTTTTGTGTTTGCTTACCCACACTGGCCCAAAGCTCTGAAGGTGTGAGAGCTGAAGGTGGGAGGTGCTCCAGGAGCAGCTGACAGGCAGGTGACAGTGGCAGCTCTTGGGAAGCGACTGGCTGCCTGCAGGACAACACAGGCTGAGCTGGAGGGCTCTGGCAGTCCTAGCCCCAGCAGCCTTTGCTAGTTTATTTATGGCTGCTAGGACTCTAACCCAGCCCCACCGCTGCTCACACGGCAGTGCTGAGGTTTGGATGCTGCACTTTGAATAGTCACAGGCCACTTGCACCTAAAGCCACAGGCTGATCAGTCCTGAGCTATTATTATACAAGCTCAGGGAGTGCCCCAGCCAAGAGTCCTTCCAGACTACCAAGTGCAAAATCCCCAGTTAGTCAAAAATTGCTCAGGGGAAGCAGGCAGCACAACAGGGCATCTGTGATGCCTCCTCTGATAGGGAACAAGACAACAGCATGCCTGGGAAGGACTGTCCAATTGCTACTCTGAAGCAATAGCAGCATCTTTCATTTTGCGGCCCCTTTTGAGCCCTCCTCAACCATCCTGAGGCCAAAGGGATCACCCCAGCTGTCCTCAGTGGAATAAAGTAGCTCAGCTTTTAACTACAGCAGCGCCTCTGCCCTCACACCGTGGCAAACCCTTGTGCTTCTGCAGAGAGCTGTAGTACCTATCGCTCCCTAACCATGAACTCAACCTTCTTTGCTGAACATGCTCCCCAGGGAGCTGACCTGAGATGAGCAGCTTGAATGACCATGTAAAGGAAAAAACATCAGTTAATCTGGAAAACATGGAGTCCTATGTCCAACACTTGCCTGTGAGGAATACAAACACACAATTACTCCAAAACAGCATTTAGGAGGTTTTCCATCTCTTATATGGATTTGAAGGAGAGCTGGGGTTTCACCATTAGCTGTTATGCTGTACAGACAGCTACTGTGATACTTCAGCTACAGATGAAGAGTGATCAACAGGAAAATGCTCAGCTAAGGGCTGTGTTTTGGTGTTTGTACTTCTGAGGTTTAAAACCATTGCAGTATGTCTAATTATACTGCAATGCAGTTCATCAGTATAACAGCTGAAATGAACAGAAGTCCAACCATCATCAGTTCTATTCATTCCACATGTTATCATTTTAATGAAGCCTGGAAACTATTGTTAGCTAATACTGATTTTTTTTCAAGCATTCTAGTGGTTTTCCTTTCTTTTCCTGGCTCAGCATATGTAAGTAGGGAAGCAGTGCATCAAATTCACCCATGACATAATTCCTGGGAAACCAATGGAGCTACCCCACAAATTCATTTATCCCCTTCACGCTGTTCTCAAGATGTCAGCAAGCAGGATGATTGGCATGACAGATGAAAAATATCAAGGATTTCAGACCTCAGTTTCATTTTTTATTGGGCTGCAGGCTGTGGAGGTAACTGTGTTTATGTCTGGTTTGCCTGGGAAGAATCCTGCTGCCATGTCACATCTGTGTTAGTGGTGAAGCAGGGGAGTTGATTAGGGCTGTGCACAGTTATGGCATTTCACATTCATTCTGGTTTTCAAAACGCAAATTGGAAGAGTATCAGCAGTCTGGTGATCCCGTAAAGCTACAAACCTAGAGAGAAGAAAGCCCACAGATCAGATTGACCAAGCAGGGCTGACCAGGCAATGTTGAACCCAAACTGCAGACTTAAAACCCCCAAATGAAGAACCTCTCTTTCATCAGGAGACTTGAGCAGCTGGATATGCTCAAAAGCTCTGTCAAATCACTCTGGCTGCCTGGTCTTCAGCATCCAAGATAGAAACATTAGACTAACAAGTTGCTCTGAGAAATATGCATACTGCAAACCTTTACTTCTACATTTACATGCAATATTTTCTCTCCTTTCCTAGTGTTTCCTGAGTCTAAAAGGCTGGAGGTTCTAATTCACTCAATGTGTTATTACATTTAGGACTCCACCAAACTCTTTTACAGTTTCCAAGATGGAACTATATGGATGCATTGACTCTTGAGACAACAGGAAGTGTCCTTCAGCTTGAATCCAAAAACGAAACTTGCACCCACATGACAAGAGCTTTACTCTTTAACATATAAAACTCCAAGATTTGTCTGGACCACTGCAATGCTAAAACACAAATAAATTCTTACATCTTCTAAGATTATTAGCTGATTCACTGATGAAAACTGATAAGTTCTGTTATGAAAAAAAAAAGTCTTTGAATTGGATCACTGTCTAGCTATACAGAATTTGGCAGAAAATGCTAGTAGTATGGCTTTTTATGCATTTTTTTTTCCTTTTCTACTTAACATTGCCTAGAGAATAAAATCAAAGAAGAGAAGTTCATTTTCATGCTCTTCATTAGGAGGGTCATCTGACTTGACCCTGCCTTGATACACTTGGATATGCAAAAGGACAAGAGACAGTAGCAGGTAGGACAAAATTGGTTGTGTCTTAAACATGCAATTCAGAAACCATTTTTTAACCTATTCAATGGCAAGGAAGTGGAAAAAGTTAATGGCTAGGGCATACCCAAAGTCTCCTGTGCTGGGATGATTGGAATTAAACAGATTCCTTATCTCAGAGGCAATTTATGGCAGAGGGCTATGTGAACAGAAATTATTTGCAAAGCAAAGGAAATTTTCCTGACTATGTACTAAGTATGCTCACTATCTGCATTGCTTACTATCCTTCCGTGCATAACCACATCACTATGTCTTGTCTCCTCAAATACTGCTATTTCACCATTGCATTAGTAGAAGAATAGGGTGCTTATCAGCTACACTGTGGGCTCCAATTGCTGAGAATTTCACCTTGGCATAGAACTTTCCATATTCCATAAGAACTGAGGTTTCCAAAGGTATTTCTTGGAATAGAAATTTGCCACACATCTTCATAGCATTGGATGTATATACAGGTATTTGGGAAGAGGCATTCAGTGGATGGGTGGATGAACATTGTATTCTGCATCTTGTCACTGACTCTGACTATATTTTCCCAAGAAAATAGGTCTCAATACTGGAGAGGTACTGAGAACGAGATGCTACTGATTATAATTAGTACTGTGAACATTTGTCTTTTTTGTTTTAATCACACCTACTGAAGCTAGCAAGTTTGGGGATGGTTCTATCAAATATGACTTTAAAGAATTTCTTGAAAACAATTCTGTGATGCATTTTGTTAAACCAAGATGTTCAGGGAAACTTCATATGTACTTCCCTGATTTGCACCTGAATTCTGAATCATCTGAAGTGTATTCATAACTGTCTATTAGAAAATTCTGTGCTTATTTCTCTCTTTCCCCAAAAAAGTAGGCATATGTGGCATACCTACAAAGTACCTCTAATAAAATGAGTACAATTGTAGAATGGCTTTTCTAGCTCTTCGCACTACATTTGGATTCTGTGGTTTTGATTATGTTTGCATCCTGGGTCTCCTTTGTTGTCACTGCAGTACTGGAATTGATATAATACTTGCATGCCTACAACCACAGCTTTATAACCAGTATTTATAGAATGCAGGTTGCTTCTAGGAGGTCAGAGAAAGGTAACTATGAATAGTAAGCCTAATGCCAGCAGGCTTAACTACACTGTACCACAGTAGGAGCTTTCATTTCAAATTTTTAGGAGGTCACAAATCAAAAAAGGCTGAAAAAACACATATTGTCTCTTAGGTGCTCAAGGTGAAGAGGACCTCAGAACAAGGAATCTATAAAGCAAGAAAGAGGAAGAATTCCAGGAGACCTGAGATGAGAAAAAAAAACAACAATTTCATAGTCTGATAATAAGTTACTGCAAATAAAGGAGGAATGCTCTCCACAGATGGTGTTAAGTACAGAGGACTGAAACAGGCTACACAATAGGCAGGGAGAGTGATAAAAAGGGACACTTTAAACCTCTGTTATTACAGGAGGGTTAATAATTTTCCAGCACTGTGGTTAGCATATAATCACATCAGCCTCCCACATTAAATAACATCAGTGTGGTTGTCAGGGAGGCGTGTGTGATAGTGGAAACCCACTGGGGATAGAAGCCCAGTATCCCAAATGTGTTTGCATCATCCCCAGCCACATGTGCCTTCCCAAGCCCAGCCTGTGGTGCCAGCTGCCTGGGGGATCACTCACCTTCCCACTGGGGTGCTCCTGCACCCTGTCCCCTCCAGCCAGCCCCTGTCACTTCCCAGGCTGCCCTGTCCCACCTCTGCAGCCAGGAACCTTCCTCCAGAGGAATTCATCTTTTCCTCAGAAGACTCATCAAGTTATAAAGATTAACCTCAAGAGCATACAGAGACTTTTTAACAAGAAAATGTTTGTCTATCTCTCCACAACCAGCCTACAGAAATGTCCTCTCACAGCTCATGCTTATTCATATGTCTCTGAGGCATGTAATTTGGAGACACTGGGGGTTAACTGTCCTAAATAGCAAGGGAAGCTACTGCAGAGAAGGATGCAGCCTGGGCTAGAAATCAAAGCCCAAAAGTCAACAAACAGACCCTCCACTGTCTTTTTTCAGATGTAACCAACCAGGCACTTCATGCAAAGAAGACACGATGCATGTTGGGTCACACATTGGGCCCACATTATGCAGGAGCAAATAACCCCACTCAAAGCACTACCTCTCAGTGTCCTCACTCACCACATCCGTTCAGCTTCTTGGTGCAACTTTCCATGATTTTCACGTTTAGAAATTAGAGGAAGATCAAGCCTTGTATGGTTGGATGTCAAGAAGATGGGACCAGACTTCTCTTAGTGGTGCCCAACGATAGGATGAGGGACAACAGGCACAGATTGAAGCACAGGAGGTTCCATCTAAACATGAGGAGAAACTTCTTTACTGTCAGGGTGTCAGAGCACTGGTACAGGCTGCCCAGAGAGGCTGTGGAGTCTCCTTCTCTGGACACATTCAAAACTCACCCGGACACATTCCTGTGCCATCTGCTCTAGGTGATCCTGCTTTAGCAGATGGTTTGGACTAGATGATCTCCAGAGATCCCTTCCAACTCCAACCATTCTGTGATTCCAATTCTGTATGTGCTGAAAGCTCCACGGGCAGCCATAAGAATTAATAGAAACAAAATATGGCTATTTTCATACAAACTTTTCTCTATACCATCACCCAAAATTAAATACTATTATTACAGAGCTGATTTCTCACACTTCACCTTTAACATGTTGCTTTCTGTGACTTTGCTAAGATGGCCACCCCAGCCTGCTGAGTTAAGAGCAAGCCCTGTGGAAGCCAAGCTCCACACCTTTTGGTGTTTCTCTGTTCTAACACACACTGGGAAGCAGACACATGACCTTTATCACAGTAGACTTTGCTTCCTGAGATGTATCTCTCTAAATCTGAAGTTACACTGCCTGATTCTCTTATGGAGAGCACTGTTTTTTTAAATTCCAAGACCAATTTGCATGCAAATTGCTCTTAATAAAATTGCATTTATAACAAAACTCAATGTGATATTGTGGTTTGCAACAAATGGCCACTGTTTATATTTCCTTAAGGATTCCGTTCACATCAGCTTTCCAGGTATAAGAAGGCCAAATCTGTATCCAAATAATAAAGACTATACTATATATATAAGTATATACTGTGTATACTTTAAATATAGGGACTTATACAAGACTACAAGGAAGGCAGCTAGGATAATTACTGTCTTCACTAGACACATATTACTAAGAGAAATGCACAGCATGAATACAACAAGTAAAGTATCTCTGGTAATATATAATACAGTCATTGTATGTTGGGCCTGTGTGGCTGCACAATGCTACGTCAATTTAATTGCTCTCATTTACTCGAACACCCACAGGAAAAGCATCTCATTCCTGTAAAGCTAAAGGTCTTTCTTTGAGATAGAGAGCCTACTATCTGTGGTTTACTTGGCTTCCTGAATTAGCAGACATTTTGTTCTTCCTTTAATAAAAAACTCTGGATAATGATTGCAGTTCGCTTTGGGTATTCATCTGAGAAGTTATAAAACTATGTTTAAAGAAGCAAAGAGATAATTAAATCTTCCTGGAAACAAACCTGATTTTTAAAGATATTCAGGGCCAAGACTATGTCTGCATTTTAAACTCGCATATAGCTTTTCAATAAGCATTTGTGAATTCAAGACAGATCAAACCAAATCTCTAGAAGAATATAATACTTTTTCCAGTTAAACATTAGAAAGAAGATTATAAAGTGAAGTTGTATCTTGCCAGGAAGTTGTTGTCAGTGGAAATTATTCCATTATTTCATTAAACAGACTTTTTGCTATAAAAGTAACACTTTCCAGGTTGTCATTCTGAAAACCTTCATCATCTCATTTGTAGTCTGTGGCTTGTAATGTGCAGGAGGTCAGACTAAATCCTTTTGAGATTTAGAGTCTATTAACTTTTAGTCTGTTTCCTATACTGTGTTTCTGTTTTAAGGGGTGAATGATACTTACATCACAAAGCAATTTTAGTCTCTCCCAGCAAGCTAGGGGAAAAAGTCTCTTCCAACACCTTAAAGGCAAATATCAATGGATTTAGGATGGAATTTGTTACGTCTATCTTAAGGCATCTAAAATTTAGGAATCTGGGCTAAACCAGTCTCCTAGGCATCTCATATTGCCAGTAAAGAGTGAGTAGCACAGCCGCCAGACGGGAAATTACCTCATTCCAAAGAAGGTCTCCCAGATAGGTGGACTGAATTGTTTTCGGGAAGTACTGACTGTAAGGAGACAAAATGACTCAGTTCAGTGATACCTGACTTCTGAAGAAGTAACATCAGATTATTTCTGAGGGTGTGGGCAGCTGCTTTTGGTTGTAAGAGCCAACATTGGGATATCTAAGGAATTGTTAGAAGAAATGGAAGGGGATTAACACTTGGGTTTTTTTTGTTTTTGGTTTTTTTTTTTTGTTTGTTTTGTTTTTGTTTTTGTTTTTTTTTTAGTATACATATAAGGGAGTTGTTTTAGACAGTATTGGCAATGCTGGTAATAAGTTTCGGGGTAGGCACAGCACATAGATGTACAAATGGTACAAGTAAGGGCAAGCTGTAACACATACACAGCATAGAGGTGTGACATTGTTGTAAGTGATATCCAAACCCTGGATTAATCTAATAATAAAGACATAAAACAGGAATCTATCAATCAAAAATAGTTACATTACAAATCCCTTAGACCTATGCTTTTCTTTCTTCTTATTCTTCTGCAGAGGTGATGAATTATTTTTCACTCCAGAGGACACCAAAGCTTGAATAGACTTGTGGAAACTCAGTAATATCTAATAATGGATGGAAAGTTGCAGCTTCTACCTTTTTAGACATTAGCAAGTAATGCTGTGTCCCTCTTTCTTTAAGGCTTTAGTTACTGTTCTGTTCAATAATCTGTTTAAGAATTTGTTTACTGTTCTGTTTAAGAATCAAAGAGGCCAGATTATCATTCCTATGCACTTTACATAGTCTCTTAAATCAAAACAAAGGGAATTTATGCATAATTGGTTTTCACAGGCTTTATAAATCTCAGCTGATTTTTAAAATGGCTATTTTTCCTATGACTTTACACTGTCCCAAAGGCAAAGAAATGAAAACTTCCATTCCTTCCATAGAAAAAAGAGGTAAAAGAGACTTTCTCTCTGAATGACAGTTAAGTGACCAAGCAATCTTTAATCTAAGGTTAAAAAGAAAAAAATAAATCTCCAGCTCTGTCAAGGTTGCCCAAAACCAAAGTCCAAGGCATGAGCAAAGCTTCATTTTCCACTTGTAAAAGACTGTTCAGTGGAAACAGAATGTATGGCTTTGGTAGCTTGGATGCCTGATAGTCCTAAATATATTCTATCAACAGAAAAAGTACCTGTTTCACAGGGACCTCTCTACAACTATGACTGTTCTAATTCCTTCATACTTCTGACCTGTTTTCATACTGTTTGCAGTAGTCTGAATTGCCAGATGCAGGATA
The DNA here is from genome assembly GCF_037038585.1 of Patagioenas fasciata. Lineage (NCBI taxonomy): Eukaryota > Metazoa > Chordata > Aves > Columbiformes > Columbidae > Patagioenas > Patagioenas fasciata. The sequence continues at coordinate 51,224,405 of NC_092522.1, forward strand.
AGAAGGAACCAAGCCATCCAACCTCTGTAGATTTAACTAAGCACAAAAATTCATGTGATGAACCCAGAACTCCTATTACAAACATTCATGTAAAAAAGGGACCATGAAGATGAAGCACTGCATCTCATTTTATTTGCTGATACTAAATGTGTAAGTAAATAAACTATCTCAACTCAGGCATGCACACATACTCAGTTCTTGAAGCCCTGTGACTTTTCTAGGTAATTTACAGTAAAAACGAAATAGCAAACTTTGAAGAAAAGAAGTTTAAAGGGAAAAAGCTTATGGCCTCAGAGACAGGGATTTTCCCAGCAGGATACTCCATTGGGTGGGCTGAATAAAGGTAACACACATTCTTTTTCCTTTACTAAGAGGTGTACTTTCGTAACTCGTAAGGGAAATTGCTGAATAGTTTTGACAGTTGCACTGCTGTGTTTGTTTCAGCTCTGGAATGTGATTCAGATATTGTTGGAGGGTTGAAAAAAAAATAACAACAACAAACTTCAGAGCAAGTTCCTGCAAGCTCCATGAGCTCTTAGTGTACATATGAATGGGAAAGGACAATTTTCCTGCATGCCAGAGGAGAAGGGCAGCTTTTGATGGCAGGTCATTCAGCTATAGGGTGCCACAGGACTTAACTGTATCTTATGCAAAAGATAGCTTCCTCTGGTCTTAACTGAAAGCTGCCCACCCAGGGGGTCTGGGAGGAATCTCGGTAGCATTTCCATATTGTTCAGCAGTCTGTATTTGGTTGACCAGTTCAAATGCACCTGTTTTCATAGAAACTGCTCTCTTTGTTCAGTGTACATTCCAGCACAGTGTTAAAAACCACCAAACATGGTCAAAAGGTCACCATTTGTGTCTCAGCTCTGCTCTAAGGACTGTCTGAAAACTACTATTTCTCTTGAGTATCCTGCAGAGCATCTGAATTGCAGTAGAGAAGCTGCACATGCTTGCGTGGGACCATTGGAGAGGAGCAGTTTGTCGGTCAGCTTTGCCATGGCACCAGATGCAGAGTGCCTGGGACAACCAAATCTCAGCCCAGTCAGTAATTATCATCCCATTATTATTTCTCATAAGGTTTTTTGGCTATCTCTTGGTCAAGCCCCTGTTTTTCTCCTCCAGAGATTTCCCAGCTGGTGTGATTTCATACCAAGAGTCCACGAGGTTTCTTTACTCGCCCACCCCCTTTCCCATATCTGGACAAACCTACCATTGACTTCATTACAAGATGCTGGATATGCCAGCCTCCATCATAGCGCTCCATGCAGTACTGGCAGACTATGTGTGGCTTTAATCACATAGTCAGCAGGTGTAGGAGCAAGTCTTTTGTGTAACCAACCAGATTTTATATGCACTTTATCCATCTCTTCCTGTACTCTGTAGCTACAGATAACTGCACAAGGCAAACATCTGAGCACCCAACTTCAGCACTCACAGAGACAATAGAGTTTGGAGAGGCTAGGGTGACACTAATAGCGAAAGACCTAATAAAAGAAATGACAGCAACTAAACTGCTGTGCACAGAGACCCTGCATTTTCAGGGCTGCTCTGATAGCTCTGCCCTGCCCAACATTTTTCATGCACTATGAATGAGCCAGCTCCTGCTCTGAACAACCTGTAGATTCCAGCCTTCCTCAGCTGCTTGCTACATTTTTTGCATTCTCGGTTTTTCTCATACATTTCCCTGGCATCTGCCTGAGCCCATCTGTTACATGTGGTAGGTGCTGTGAGGCAGAGACCCCTCTGCCTCTTTGCTTGCATCTGCTTCTGCAGGGCCTTGCCTGTGGCTAACGTGTTCATGCTGTCCCAGTGAGCATCCGTGTAATAATAATAACAACAGGAGCAGAGATCTGGTGAAGGGTGAATAGGGCTGTTAATGGGGTAAGCAAACATAACAAACTTAGATCCGCGTCGCTGCTTCAGGAAAACTCGCCCTTTGCTGGTGACACAATTCTGTATTTCATACTCACTCTCCTGTGGTGCATTTGCTGTGAGATTTAAATTCAAAGGAAAAAGAGTCTCAGCTGCAGCCTGTCTGTAATAAGCTACTGGGAAGCTTCAGAAACCCCATTAATTGTTGGACCTTTGTTGTGTGTCCCCAGTGTCCTGATGGCTCATGCCTCACCTATGAATTCCTCTGGTAGCTTTACTTGCTGCCACCCTCCCATTCCAGTGTGTTAGGGGCTGAAATACCCAATAGTCCCATTTTGACAAGCAGAGGGATAGAAAATCCCTTAAAATTAAGTCTGAATCTCCAAGTGGTCACAGTTCACCTCTATGCTGTCGCCAAGACCTGCTGTGCAAACACTAGACAGTCCCACCCAAGCTAGGAAAGAAAGGTTCAGGGCTTTTAATGAGTGTCATGGCCATTCCTTCGTTATTTGCCCACTCACAGACAAACCCATCTCTTTCCCTGCTTTGCAGCAAGCTTGTTGTATGTCTACATGGCATGGACTCTTTTTTCAGTGCATAATGGTATGGCTAAGTGGATGCCTGCTTGTTGTTCATAAATTAAGCGTCTTTTGTTTTTCCACCGGGACTCTTAGAGTGTCGCACTGATTGTCTGTTATCTGTCAAGGCATCAGTCAGCAACCCAGCAACTCTCTGCTGGAGACTGCCCTGCTTTTACAATTAGCAATAAAAAGCTTTTGTCACTGCACAATGATGCTTCTGGGGTCTGGTTCAGGGTTTTAGGAGGGTTTTCTTAATCAACAATAAGATCAAAAACATACATATTCTGTTTGCTTTAACAGTGAAGTGGGAAAGAAAATATTTAGCTCAAAGAGAAAGAAACAGTTCTACATATTGAAGCAATTAATCCGATGCATATAAATAAGGTTTCAGAACCTTATTTCCTACTTTTTCATGCATTGTCTTATTGTCTCTATTATTTTTAATTTGAAATGTTTTGAAATGTAGTTCTACAAAATACATGAATAACTGAAATTGTAACTTACACTATGTTTAAAAGAAACTTAACCAGAACAAGATCAGGTTCCCTTCGTTCAGGCGTGTTATTTATACAAACAACTCTTAGAAAAAATCAAGTACTGAAATGGACAAGCTGGATACAATTAGGATCACTTGATCCTTCTCCTAAGTGAACATAAAGCCCACACATAGTCATCATAAATCAGTCAGGGGATAACAGTGTTAATCCTAATTATGTATAGGTTACATGAGTATGTGAAAAAAATGCAATTTAAGTCTCCGTCTGTCAGAACAGATCTAGGTATGTTAGTAGTTCACATGCAGCATTGCAGCTTCTCATTTATATCAGCTATGGCAACAGGATCTATTGGATCTTATGTATGGCAAAACATAGATTATAAAAACTGGAATTATAACTTTAAAGAGCCCCTTATATTGGGAAAGCTTAAATTTGTATCAGGTGTCTGGGCCTGAGTGGAGCTGGAAGGGGATTTGACAGGGAGTATTAGGCTTCATTGTTTTTTTCCTCTCACTTAATTACACTTGTGTCGTGGAAAAAGTGTGAGTAATGTGCGTGTTAATTTGGGGTATAAATAAAGGCAAAAGGCATAAACAGCAAAATTGAGGTGAAGAAGTAACAGGAAAACTTCCTGAAGATATAATTAGCATATTAAACCTGGTAAAAAACTTATATAGTAGGAAGACGTGAAAGAAAAGAGTAGAAGAAGAAAGACATATCTTAATTTAGAAAATGTTATATACTAGAACTTGTTAAAATAAAATAAAATAAAATAAAACATTCACACCATTTTATTTTCTTTCATTGATCTGTAAAAGCAATATCTACAAAAATTTTAATTTGTATAAAGCAACCTTTGCAAACCTGGTTCAGGTTTTGCACATCATCTAGAAGACTAGTGTAGCTCATCTAAAGCTCTACCATGTGAGACCAGTAAAAAAATCTGTCTTTCATGGGAGTACTGCACAGAAACACAGTTTATTAAGGAAATTAAGAAGAATTCCACATACAACCTTCAAAGTTCTTTGAGGCATTTATCCCTTTTTATACGTGCCAAATTCTACCAAAAATTCTATTGTATTCCATGGAATAGTCATAGAAAATCATATGAGCAAAATAGTTTGAGAATGCACTGCTCCGGTTCAAATATAAAACACCCTATTGGGATTATAATGAGTTTCCAAGCAATACAGCAGCTTCAAACAGCAGCTGCAGTTTTTAAATCAACTTGACAGAGAAAAGCTTTTATTAAACATAGAAACTCTCTTCTAGATATACTGCCCATCCTGGGCATGAGCCAGCACTCATTTTTGAGCTTGGAACAGTTATATGTACATACATATATACACACACACACACACACATATATATATATATGGGTTCTGCATTTTAATACTTGGTATTCAATGACCCATGCAAAATTTGTATAAAATTATTCATAGTTTCCAAAGCATTTGTATATGCAAGGCAAGTTTGTAGACACAAACTAAATTGTGTTTATTCGCACAAGTTTGTTCTCCCTGTGTAGTGGACACAGGGGAGGAAGTGTTTGATGTAATTATGAAGAAAAAATAGAATGTTTAGATCACTTAACCCATGTATTTCATACCAAAATCTTTGTCTCAGTAAAGTTTCATATGATTTTGCCTTAATTTATTCTATTTTGCCTCTATTTGAACAAATAAATCAAATAAATAAGATTTTTCCTACATAATCTACAGTAACTGGATTTTCAGTGTTGCACAGTATATGGTTTTAATACCAGGCTTCAAAGACATCTTTTGCAATTACGTTTCAGTAAAACTTACCCAAGTCAATAATTCTATCACTAAATGAAATTTTAGCTTGAAAATAAAATGTTTGGTCTGCCTCAGGAAAAGACATGCAAATAAACAATTAAATCAGTATCAGCATGCCAATTTCAGGGAGTGGAGGACTTGGCCTTCAGAGGAATTAATACTTAAATGGCAATGGCAAATCCTCAGCCCTTATATGAAAATAGGCTAAACATCTCCTTACCTACTCCTTCACTCATTCCCTAACCAGTCTGGACCTATCCTTACCTATTTCTTGACAGCTGTCCTACAGATTCCTTCAGAAAGGTGTGTTCATGTTCCCCCCCCTTTGGCTCATCACGTGAGGTCAATTTTGTGGATTCCCAGTGGGATTTAAGCACCTTGGACTACAACAGCGCTGCCAGGTAAGTGCAGCTGGAAACCTGCTCTCCAAATTGGCCTCTTTTACTCCTTGTGCTGAAGACCCTCCAACACATCACTGTGCAGGATGTGCTGGGCTTCAGCCCTCCCTCTTCTTGGGTATGTGATACAAGGGTACCTCTCCTCCACATGGCCTGGCAAGGGCACACCCATGTATATTCCCAGGTGCTTCGGTGGTGATTACACCCAGATCTGCTTTTCCTACAGATGGTGTGGATTCTCTGAGCAGGAGCTACAAAAACAGAGAGGCTCTGAGCCATTTTAGACCTGCTCTCCATGTTTTGGTGCAAAAATAGCAGGAATATTTCAGGCCCTTTAGGATTCCTCAGAATAGAGGTGGATATTTTAATAATAAATCATACAGAGTGCTGATGAAGCAGGGATGCAGCAGCCAGGCTCTATACCTTGTGCTGAACAGCTACAAAGTAATTTAATGATGATGTGTAGGTATAATAATGCCAGGGCTGACTTTGCAGCTGGGATTGTCCATGCATTTTTTACAAAGGAGAACTACCTGAGGTCCCTAGTAAATTATTAACTAATAAACAAAAAGCAGTTTTGAAGCAGGAAGGGAAGATGTTGTCACACCTTTCAAGAGGAAGCCATTAAGCACTTGAAAGGAAATAGTTTAAGACCAGAAAGATAGAATATGGGTTTTGACCAAACCTATTAAGAGGTCATTATGATTTTTATGCTAGATAGGGCTCCTGCATTTAGAATAAACAATTTTAGGTGATTAGTATAATATTGACTTCCCACTCCTCTCTCTCTTTTTTTTTTTTTAAACCTGGTATAGCAAGAGGTCTGTACTAGGCTGTCCTGAGGGTCATAAGAAACTTTTGGTTAACTCTCCTTTTTTATGAAGTTCCTGCCCCAGATCAATTAGATGCTTTTCTTCTATAGACAAATAACTTCACTTGTTTTGCATCTTCTGAGTGCAGTCCTCTTCTTGAAACTCAACTGTCTAAGGTTACACCTTGAGCTGAATGTTTAAGAGAAGCCCACACAAGGCTGCTCTCATTTACTAGTGAGATAGTGACTGTGAAGAAGTGGTATCTGAGAAAGCCGTAAACCAGACACACTACTAATGGGTCTGTGCTCTTCTCTGCAACTTGGAACCTACCCGTGGCACGGACTCTCCTTTTTCAATTTATTTTGTCTTTGTCCTTCTTGAAATAAATGAAAGGTTGAGGTTCACTTGATCCAACCTGTAAACATGCACTCTAATTCAGTGCCATCTCAGGATAGGTTAAACATTTTATTTTTAAACAGTATTTTTTTCCTTCTGTAGCCTAATTATATTTGCTCTTTTGTTGTGACTGAATTTCACAGCTTTTTCAGAAGACAAGAAGGGAGGGTGGAGAATGGCTGATGAACTGGCACCAAGGGCACTCCCATGCAGTAGTAGGGACTCAAATTCAGGATGCAGCTCTGAAACAGGCAGGTCAGGAGCCTGAGTCTGGCCCTTTGAGGTCTGTGTGTTGCCTCTTCTCCTGGCTCTTTCCTGCTTCAGGGGCTACTCAAGCCCAGGGCAAAGACCAATAATTGTTGGTTTTGGTTAAGCTGATCCACTGAACTGCTCTTCTCTCAGCCAAGGTGAGCAATTGGCTTTTCTGGATTGTTTCTCCTCCTTTCTCCATTTGAGCTGGAAATGCTTTTCTGTAACTTTGTCCTGAAGAAATTTAGCTAAAATGGGTGTGTTACAACAGGAATTCTGTTTTGATAAAATGTTGTTTTCCACTGAAAAAAAGTTCTATTGTTGTTTATGATGAGTAGAGAACTTGTTAAATGCAGGTATGGGCCAGACAAAGTGCTGTTGTCATGCGCAAGGTAAGCTCACTTTTCTGCTCTTTCTTGGCATTTGTACTATCCCTTGATCCTGACTGAGGACCAGAGGCTTTGTTGGAATACATATAAACTCTCCTCTCTAGCCTGAACATAGTTTTCTTGCCTAAGGGCTCAGATTTTCTTTTTTTTTTTTTTTTTGACTGTACTTAAAATGGAACTAGACTCAACTGCTTTTCAGCCAGGCTGCTCACTTAGAGGGAGTGTGTGGTACATTTTACAGCAGTACTGGGCTTCCTTTGCATCCTATCTTGTTAATGGAATTGTCTGTGGGTTTGAAAGCTTTTACCCTCAAGAACACCTACGATTAAAAAGCCAGATTTTATTCTTGTTTTTAACAATGCTTCCCAAGCTGACCCACATAGATACAAATACTTTTACTCTCATTGACCATGGATGGCTGTCATCTTCCTCCTTTGGAGTACTTAGGTACTCAGAGCACAAGAAAACCACCATGAAATTCCTGCAATTTGTAGCAGAAGTTAATGTCCCTGGCATACCCTATGAGAGTGTAACCTGTTATTAAGAGATTATAAAAATGAGAAATGTTCTTGATATATTCATGCTACCTTCAGTAATGGCCTCAGACCTTGAAAAGTCTGTGATACGCACCCAGAGAGCTTGCTGAGAGACACAGCACCTATGTCCTATGGTGACACTTTCATTCTTCTTGGGAATTCATGTGTTTTATATTTACTTACCTTTTTTCTTTTTCTTTTGCTGTAAATGTTTAGTGAGAAGA